>NC_139021.1:183045539-183223039 GCF_964662115.1 Mustela nivalis
TGGAATAAAGTTTAGATTTACAGAGAAATTGCCAAGATAGCACAGACGATTCTGTCTACCCTTCCCTTAGGTCCCCTCATGTTCCTATCACATATGGCCCAGGGCGTGTTTGTTGCCACTACGAAGATGACATTGTCACATGACTGTTGGCCAACCTACAGACTTTATCCAGGTTTCCCATGTTTTTTCCCCCTGCAAGTGTCCTTTTTCTATTCTAGGATCCAATCCAGGATCCCATGTTGCTTTGGCACTAAGTCATAGTTAATTCTGTTTTTGAGATAGTTGTTTCTTTTTTCCTACCCTGTAATACATGGCTTTCAGTCTCCTGTCATGTTCCTCTCATGGCCACCAAATGCCATTCCTGTCATTGAATAGATAAGTCATGCCAGATAATATCTATTTAATAAAGTTCCCAACTTCTGCACAGTATCTGTGAAGCTTGTAAAACTTTGGCAGAATCTAAAGACAGACTTGCCCGTGAGCCAGACCATGAGTGCAGCTTCAAAATATGATCTGGACAAAAGTATTCCCCAGAGAGCAGTGGGGAACGGAGTCCACATAAACCCTCAGGAGTTGAAATATTTTTTCTTCACATGCAAATCTGGAAATTTCCATTTTCCTCCTTGTTTATGAGCAGAAGGGTTATGAGGCAGATGGCTTCATATCTTTATCCTTTCTGTGAAAAGATTAGCATACGCTGCCTTAAAATGCTCTTAATAGTTTTTAATATCCATAGACTTTCATATATGATTGTCTAAGTAATCCAATTGGGAAATTAATTGCTTGATCTTGTGAGTTTCTGAGTATAAGACGTGGAAGGGATATCAGAATGTAATTCTGTTTGATGGTATCTTGAGATAGACTCACTCTCGGAATTGATTTCCGGGTCCATAGGCACCAGCTGTGATACCGTGTGCAATGGGGGAAGGCCGACCTTGCCTTTTGATACCCTACATCTGCATTTACACTGTGTCTACATTTGGCTTCGTAAAACTGTGAAACAAAATTACAAAGTGAACAAGAGGTCCATAATCAATTATTTTGTCTTTCTGACACCAGTTCTGACCTATGAGATCCTTTTCCTGCTGAATTGCCTGTGCTTTCTTAGAGTCATGGACGTACAGTTGTTACTTCAGCATCGAGATGGAGCTGTCCCTGGGCACCCCGCTCTGTGGGGATCTGGGTCCGTCCCATCCTGAGAGCTCTGAATCACACGGCACCAGCCCCCATATTTGAGCGCTCCTGCACTCTTTTCCCTGGCATTCAATTTCCCCTCAACTTACATTCTCCGTAAGATGTAGACACAGTCTTCACGGGCCGGGTATTCGACTCTGCGTTAGATCCTCTTCATGCCTTCAGAGACCTTGATCTTTAAAAGCACTTCCTTCTTTGAGTTTTCTCAACTACCTCTTTGGATAAAACCTCTCCCTCTTCAAATCCCTGTAGACCCAGAATCAGACTTGCTTATTTCTCATGAACCACAAACTTCTTGGTGGGTTTCTACTTTCCTTCAGCCGCAGATGGTTCTGCTTCTGTCCCTTACCCACTCCTCCGGCCTCCTAGCTTGTAAGACTAACAGAAGCTGAGGGACGTTTTGCACGTGGCCTGTAGCCGGTGAAGGACATCATTTCTGGAGCATTTTCTGGGCAGCAGACATCACCCACACCACAGGGATCTCACGAATCTTCCCATAACCCTGTAAGACGGTTTCTACAATTCCCTACATTTTGCCTGAGAACAAACCAAGAGCTGAAGTGGTTGCTCTGGGCCATGTGGCTGGTCAGAAAGCCAGATCTGGACCTGCTTATGTTAGGACTCGAACTGGAAGTAAACTTGTTTCCCAGGAGCAGAGCTGCGCCCAGCACCCACTGAGCCTATGATACATACTTTTAGCTTTATTGGTCTCATGCCCTTTTTTAAGCAAGGAAGAATTCACTCCTCTAAAGCACATTATGGCTGCATAATGCAGTCTCCAGTATATTGTTTAACTGCCCCCTGATCTTTGAGTGACTTTATTGTATTACCTACTGTCATTCTTACATTCTGAAATTGATTTTGGAGCCATTAAGTCTTTCCTTGGAACAGAATAATATGATGTTCTAGTGTTGCCAAGATCTCTCCATCAAGCACAGGCAAAGAGGAAACTCTCCAAGCTCTTGGAAGTTTCCTGATCATTTTCGTTAGTGACATGGGGTGGGGGGCTTGGACCTCCACCCTTCCTGACCCTTCTCCCTGGGTTGTGGCCCCTTCAGGGTTCCTGAAGCTGCCTTTGAATATTTGGATTTCCCTAGAGGCGGGTGGCTGCGTCTATCTGTTTGTGGTGTGGGGAGGCAGGATTTTCCCGGGGGTCCCTGTGGACATTTCTGGAGGCAAGGGGCCAAAGGAGGAAGGGCCATTGCCTTGGCTCTTCTTCCAGTCTCTGATTCTCATGGGGGAGGGGCTCTCAGGTAGGTCAGGCTGAGCGTCTGTCCTTCAGACTTGACCATTCTTGGGTCTCTCTTCATTTGGACCAAGCCATGTCTGATGTTGTGGATTGCTGGGTGACCCTCAGTGGGGTTTGACTTCCCTGTACCTGATGGGAAAAGCTCAGATGACCTTGGAAGCATGAGTTGGGTACTGGCTGCATCTCAGGGAGGTGGTAGAAAATTAATTAAGGTCATCTTAGCCTTCTGCTGTGCTCTGATCAGAACCTGATATGTCTTGAAACGGAGGTGCCTGGTGGGTCCTGAAGGTCATTCTGGAAGGAGGCGGGTGGCTTGTCTGACTGCGAACATCAGGCAGGCAGGACTCTGGGGTAGCCTGTGTGAGTGATTTCTCCTGTGTCCCGTTTCCTGGGGGACAGAGGAAATTTATAATTTGTCCCCCTCCCCCGCCCCGTCTCCTCCCCTTCCCTCGATTCATGCCCTCTTAGCTGAGCTTGACATGGACTGAAAGTGGGGTCCCCTCCCACAGCCTGCGCCTGCTGGGGCACAGAAGGGGGCCCCCCAGAAGGTCTTCCCCTTTCGAAAGAAGCTGCTGCCCATGTCGTCTGATATTTCACCTTAGCCAACTGCGCGCTCCTGTCTAGGGATCTACCTCCCAATGGAACTGCCTTTTGTTGCTCGCCGCTCCTTGGCCGAGGCTGGCCACGCTCGTCTTGGTTTTGCTCTGGTGATGTGGCCAAAGTGACCACCGGAGTAAAAATCATCCCTTATGTCTGTCAAGCACTGTGAACTGTTAGGCATTTTAGGCCTATTATTTTATTTGATCTTCCTAACATCCCCCAGACATCAAGTCCGGGAGAGGTTAATTGACCTTCCTGAGGTCACAAGACAGAGCAGAGCTGAATGGGGCCTCCCCACTGATTGCCCTGCCCCCACCTCTGGAAGGACTGGAGCCCTGCCTCCCTGCCGTGCAGTCTGGGGACTCGCCAAGACACTTTCCGGGAGCCTGCAGTATGGGAGGCTGGCAAGACACCCCAGTGTTCCCAAGTTGCTCCACAGCAAGGGCCCACAGCGGGCTCCTCATTTCTGGAGGGTCACAGGTCTCAGCCTCGGCTGCCTGGGGACATTTCTGCGGGGAGCGGCAGGTGCTTCATGGGTGGGTCCTGGAGGCTCGGGCTGTGAGCCAAAGTCTGTGTCCCCTCCTCTGCCTCGTCGCCTTCCGGCCTCTCACCTGCTCCGCTCTTGGGAGCCCATGCTGCTTCCCTCTGGGAAAGGGAAAGACCCCCGGGGAAAGGGCCCAGGGTCTCCTTGTCCCTGTTTCTGCTCTGGCTGGAGGAAGGTCTGCGGTCAGGGTCGGGGGCGCGGAGCTGGCAGGGGTCCAGGGAACAACGTGGGGCTGGGTGGCAGGTATTCCAGTGGGGAGAGTGGAGAGCACGAAGCAGAAATGAAATATGCACGCGAGACACGGAGGAGGAGGGATCCCGGGGCCGCCTTTGCCTAGTGTCACGTTAATAAGGTGAGACAGGATGGTGGGCGCCGAGCATCAGAAATGAGTCTCTGGCATCTGGGGGAGACTCAGCGGGCTACCGCAGCCGAGGGAGGTGGGCCGCCCAGCACCACTGCCCGCCCTCCCTGCGGCTGGGGGAAAACTGCACAAAGCCAGTCTTCCAGGAGCCCGGAGAGTGCACCGGGAGGCTGGCGGGAGAGCCCGCCGCGCTCGCAGGCCCGCCACGTGGGGGCAGCAGCTCTAAATGTTTCCAACCTCCAGCCGCTCTGCAGCAGAGGCCCCAGCAGAAAAAACAAAAAAACCCAGAAAAAACAAAACAAAACAAAAAACCTTGCCTATGAACAGAAGACATCTCAAATATGAAACAGTTTAGGAGAGAAATCCTGTTTAAACATCAGTCCAAAGTTTCCATTTGTACTCATATTCAAATTTATCCCTAGAAAATAATCCATACTGTTAAGACTGGGGGAAGGTAATTGATAAAGACGAAGGCGCCCAGCCAGGCAGGAAGGACCCCGAGAAAATCACAGTATGTGGCCGGTTTTCCGAGCCGATGAAACTGGGCTTCTAGTAGATGCTGCGAGTATCTGAGCTAAATTAAGTCATGAAAGAAGATAATACGATGTACCATCATTTTAAAGTAATTTAATCACGAAAACTAAAAATTTGGAAGAAAACAGATATTTTACTTAATAGAAACCATCTGTACCGTACAGTAGGCAAATTGTATAAAAATGAATAAAACTGTCTCTGGAGGAGAAAGGCTCAGGCACCAGCTTATATAATGAAGATGTATTTGTGCCTTTTAGCATTTGCATTGTCTATTAGACGAGGTAAATCGCACCAGAGTATAAGGGAAACAGTTACAAATTTTATTAGCATCCTACGACTGATGGCAAAGGCAGAAAAGGAAATCATGCCCACGAGTCGGGGGTCTGTTCCCACCTCCACGCGGCTCTCGGCTCCAGACCCTCCCGGCGGCTCAGGCTTTATTGAGCTTGGGGTCACCAGCATCTTTTTTGTCTAGTTAGATTGCTGTAGTGGCTGGTACCCACAAGGACCATCTTTTAACTTGTTTAGGCTCCAAGTGTGTTACTCGATTTGATTTGGTTCCACTAGGGAAGGAGCTAATTTAAACGCGTCTGGAGTGGCTTTCACGCTGGACTTTTGGCTGGAAGGATCCGGGCGGATGATCTGAAAAGCGTCCCTTTTCTCCTGTTGACCTGCATCAAAATGCATTTATTTGACAGGATACTTTTGTTCTCTGTAAGAGGGGCTGGCTCATTCCTTTCGCAGCTGAAGGTCGAGTGGCCACATTTTTCAGAACAGGCACTTGTTCCTAATCTGCAAATTAACTAAATAATCACAACTGCTAATTATACAGTATCAGGCCCGGAATACATAGGGCTTGAGTAATAATCAGCTTTTTAAATTAAGTTGGTGACAACCACTATTAGCTGCTGTGATTTAATAATCCCAATAAATGTGCACATTTTAAAAAGGGGCTCTTTGTAATTTTTTCCCCAGCATTTGCAACTGAATCTGTTAATGAAAAGAGAGCACAACAGTTTTATGTTACAAATGATGCCATAATAGGTAAATAAAAGGGCTCCTCCAGAAGCTATTAATGATCGAGATGCCGCGGATATGAATTGGAGAGGCGAGGCAGAGCGAGACTGGAAATCAAGTTTCTATTTCAGTTTGTTATGATGAATTAAGGCCAGAAGGAGAATCTGATTCCTTTTGTATATTAAGCATTTTGGGGCAATAAGAAACAGACCCCATTAACAAATATGTAAAGTCAAAATATCTCCCGGAAGATTTAGACTTTGGCAAATTTAGAACAAATGAGATGCAATTTTCTACCTCATATGCTCGCCCGGTTTTACCTAATATTATTATAATGCATTGGCTCCAAGGGCGGACCCGTGCCGCCAGGACCTGGGGCGCGCGCCTGGGCGGCAGGTGGGGGCGCCCGGAGGCTCCGGAGCTTGGCCCCCCGCCCCCCACCGCAGGCAGCATCCCGCCCCCGCGCTGGGAGGCCCCGCCCCCTCTCACGCCCCCCTCCGCCGGCAGCCGGCTCGCGGGTCCCGGGGCGCGGGGGCGCGCGCAGGGGCTCGGGAGGCTCCGGTGGGGCTGGCGGGGACCCTCCGCAGCCTCCTGGCGCCCTCCTCCTGCCTCTCTCCCCACCGCTGACGGCTCTGCTTTTTTCTGGTGGTCAATTGAAATTTTATGGCTAAGTTATTTAAAAGAGACTCTGGAAGAACGAAATGAGGGAAGGATGATGAAAATGCCGCCTGTCTTTTACAATAATTACTCTTGATAGCAATCTGAACTAATTTGCATTAAAAACACCCATTTAACCAATCTGCTGAAAAGGGCGACTTCGCATATACTGTTTTGTAAGACCTCAGGACTCTTTTTTTTCTTTTCTCTCCGAATAGAAATTTAGGTTAAATTAGGGAAGGAGCAGAGGACATTGTATTCGCACATCCCTGCCTAGGCTGGGGCCCGGTGTGGGACTCCCTGCTCCCGGTTAGGGGGATTGTATTTCATGGCAAAATGGGCTCATTTCTCCTGATTGGTCCTTTCTACCCGCAGCAACTTTAAAAGGCGAGGGCAAAGGTCAGAGGCAGGATTCCAGCTCTGCTCTCTCCTTAGCAGAACCCTGGACAAAATCCCTTCTCTTCCTGTCTCTGGGTTGTTTTACATCAGCGCAGGGAAGGTAGTAACAAATGCCTCCGTCTGGGGACTCTGCAAGGCCTTCAGAGTCCGTAGGCGTGGGTAGTCTGAGCCACTGTTGGCAATGGGACATCCATGGGCTTTGGGTGGGTGTCGACTGCCCCTGACATTAGGACAATGGAGCAAGATGCTGTCTTCCACCTACACACACACTCTCCCCCTCGCCCCCCCACCGGCTGGGTGGCTGGGCTCCAGGCACCGGGATAGCACTGGATAGCAGCTCCCTGTCATTCAAGTGACAGCGCAAGCCGAGTGTGGACAGTCCCCGCTCCATGGTTTTGAGTCCCTGGTGCTCTACTCTGCCCCCACCCCAGTATGCTTATTTCAAAACAAGCCGTGTCAGTCCCAGTCTGGCTGTCCAGGAAGTGACCATGTGGACCCTCACTTCTTCTCCTTTCGTTTCTTCCTTTCTGCCAGTTTGTGTTTTTTTGTTTTGCTACCTGAAAGCATTTGCATCTAAAACTCAAAGAGGGAAAGAGCAGAAATTCAAAGCAGGCATTTCTGCCTGGCGGTGGGCTAAGTCTCAGGCTTGGTGTGCAGGAGGTGGAAAGCAGTGTCAGGAGGTCACTGAGCTAGATTTTGAAGAGCCTGCAAGTTCCTCACGTTACAGATGGAGAAACCTCAGTTTCTCCCAAGGACAGGTGTGCACCCAAGGTAAGCCAGATGGGGAGCCTGGGCATTTTTTCAGCGTGCTTCGTTATTGGGGCCAATCTGTAAAGTGACCACATTCTCGGGACCCATCATTTGTACACTCTGCATATGGAACAGAATTTCTGGGGTCAGAAGTTATGGCGGAACTCAGCTGAAAGCCAAGTGAAGACTCTGTTGCCCTCTCCCCTGGCTTGGTTCTCCCCCTGGCCCTCCCAGCCCCCTGCCCCCTCCCCCCTCCCCTTCCTTCTTCCTTGCCTTTCTCTTCTGGGCAGGCTCCTGGCTTGCTTTCCCTTAAGCTGAACTTCTGATTTGTGGTTCACTGCCATGGAGAGTTCAAAGCCCCAGGTGCCTGCCGCTGGGCTGGACAGGAAGCTGGGCCCCACGGGAGGGGTACGTGGGGGTGCCCTCCTGCGGGTGCAGGGTCAGAGGTGGGGTGCGAGGGGGTGCAGGTGTAGCAGGGGCGTCGCTGTGGTTCTCGCTTCTGGTTGTGGCGGGTCCTGTCGAGGCCAGGAGGTGGCTGGGCCAGAGAAAGAAAGAAGAAAGGAAAGGATGGAGAGCTGCCCCTGCCCAGCAGCAGAGCGCGCGGCGCCTTGCGGTGGGGGCCCGTGGCCACAAGATGGCACTCTTGAGCTTTACAAGGAGTTGGGTGCTCGGCGCATAACAGTGACATTCCACCCTTCCCCAGCCGCCGCCTCTGGAGAGGCTCCCAGGGAGGCAGGAAGAGGGGAGGAGAGCTGGAGGCCTCCTGGACGTTTCCTGGCGCCCACAGCGTGGGGCCCCGCTGTCCCCCTGGGCGGTCAGAGCTCCCAGAGACCCACGGAGCAGCTCCTCTCAAACGCGGGAATTGGCCCGTGTGGTCCTCAGCGAGGGCCCTGCTGGGGGGTCTCAGGCTTTGTTTCCCGAACAGGCAGGAAGCAGCAGCTGGCAGAGCCACACAATCCCGCACAATCCCGTCAGGCTGGCGGCCACAAACGGGCAGCCTCCTGTCCTCGGGCGCAGTCTGATGGGAGGCCCTGGGTTTGCTCACCCGCTGGTTCAGAGTTGTGAGGGTGGCCTCTGGGTGTCTGGAAAGCCCTGGGTCCCCGCTTGGGGGTGACGGTGAGGACCCCCAGCACACTAGAGCCCTTCTCTCCCAGACCTTGACATAGTCCGGTGCACCTCCCAGGGCGGGGAGAGGGTGGCTTGGTGCCTGCGGTGGCTCCTGAGGCCAGGATTAGGGAAGATGATGGGCCAGAGCCCCGTGCACTGGGGAGACTGTGGGGGTGCCCTCCTGCGGGTGATAACTGTGTGACTCAGGAACCAAAGCAGAGGGATTGTGGATGCCCAGGAGGAGCAGGGAGGAGAGTCCAGGTCCGGGGCCACAAGGGCTGGGGCTGGCCTGGGGGTGGAAAGCTGTCCCCAAGGCAAGGGTGATAGGTCAGGATGCCGGAGGCTTCACACCAGCCAGCCGCGGCCGGTGGGTGATGCGGGGGGGGGGTGTCTCCGCATCTCAGCTCAACCCTCCATAGAAGGAACATGAGTTTCAGATCACGTTCCGAATTGTGGGTCGTACAATGCATGTGAACTTGAACAGATGAGGAAATGCCGGAATCAGGCTTGGGGTGGGCATAATAAGCTCTGCCACTTGAAACTTCTGGTGGGGCTTATCTGTACACATGCCCACGGGCGGGCGCATGCACACACATCTATGTGCGAACCTCAGACCTCGGGAGTGGAGCGGCATAAGGCGTCAGCCACGCGCCTGGAAGGCTGCAGGTGCCAGCAGGAGCTGGGCTTGAGCTCCGCGTCTCCGGGACCCCTCGCGGCTTGGCCACTGGTTAGCCGGGGACCCTGCACGCGCCTCGCATCTTGGCTGACCGCTCGGAGCCTTGCTGGCAGGTGGGCTGCTCGTGGCTGCTTTGAGGTGCCACTGGGCAGGTTGCAAAAGAGACTGACTGGTAGCACTTTGCTTTCTTCCAACCCTGATGTTTGCTCAAACTCTACAAACCGCTCCCCGCTCGCTGCTGTGGTGTCTGATCGCACCGCTCCTGTCAGGAGACACTTGCTTCCAGGTCCCCATCCCAAGGTGCGGTAGCCCAGGTAGCGTGAATTAGTGGAAACTGAGGACCTTTGTGGACCGGCTGGTGGGGCTCTTGCTGTGTGAACCGTGCCCTGACCAACACTTATGTCAAGAGCATAACCTCCCCGTCCTCTGCAGCTGTGGGCACCCTCCTTTTCATAGGGTCCTGCAAGCCACGTCACCCGCACATTGTTTCCTGGGGCTGGGCAAGTTTACCTGGACCGAAGGCGTGCTGGCCGGTCCTGGCAGTGGTGGGTCGGGAGGGCTTTGTGGAGGTAGGGTGAGGACTCCAAGGCTATGTTAGACCAAAGGCTGGGGGAAGGGGAGCAGCAGCAGAGGATGTCGGGGCCGACCAGGTCAGCGCTCCTCTCTGCGCTGAAGGTCAAGGGCACCTGCTCTGAGAGGTGCAACCGACTCCTGCCATCAGTGGCTGATCGGCTTTTGCGAAGGTCTGTATTACTGGCTTGGACAGAAATGTAGATGTTGTCTTTGCTTTTCATAATCCGGTGTCCCAGGACCAGACTGGGAAGAAGGCAGAGTCCCGGAAGAAGGTGGCACTTCCTTCCTGGTAACCCACCTCTCAGGCTCCGGCATGGCTGTGCGGCGGAGCCTCTCTCTGTGTGCTGAGCTGCCCGCTCCGACCCCCCGGCTCCTGCATCCCTGAACTCTGGCCAGTCTGCTGAGATTGCCAGCACATGGCCCTGCTGTGGTCACAGGAATAGAGGAACCCTGAGCTTCTGGAGGTCTAGGCTCCAGCCCTGGTCTAGGTCCCTGGGACACCTTGGACACGTCTGTGCTCTACCTCTCAGTTTCCTCCTCTAAGTAACAAAGAGGTCATGTGGAACCCTGCCTAGGCCCTTCGTGGCTCTGAAAGCCATTGCCTCTGAGGCCGGCCGGGGTGGGCTTTATTTACCTGCTTTCCCACCATGTGGACATGCGTCTTCGTGTCTCCCCCCGATCCCAGTTTTGGGGTTCACAGCTTTACTTTGAGTGAGACCAGAGCTCCTCAGTTTAATTCACAAAAGCTTTGGTCTGATGACTGGGATTCTGGTTTGGACTCCCTTACCCCTGTTTCTGGTCCAATGAAAACTTTTTACCCTTCAAGGATGTCGTGCAACCGCTGCCCTGGAGTTTCCTAGTGGCTTTATAACCAACTTCACTTGACCAACTAAGAATTGATATTCAGCCCAAATGCATTCTTGTCAAACTGCATAATTTTACCTGCTGGTTCTCCGACTTTGTTATATGTTATTATAGGTAACATTTAAGTAGCATTGCCTTAATTGTGTTTGCAGAACAATATTTCTACAAGATATTAGAGGGCATTTTACAAGGAAGTAGAGGAGTGTACCATAATGCAATCTATTTGGGAGGCACAAGTTAAATACATTTGAACTGATTTTGTTAGTGTGGACCATTTCCAGAGCTTTATCTACGCAAGAAGCATGGGGTATGGGTTGGGGCTCAGAGCGCGGGACTCCTCCTCTTCTCTGCTGGGATGTTGTGAGTCCACAGTCAGGAGCAGACTCTCTTTGAGGTCCTGGTCAAGTTCTTCTGCTCCATAACCTTCTGTTCTGTAATTTGGGTTCATCATCTCTTCTTCCTTATCAATTAAGAGGATTTTGGGGGTGTTTACGATATATGAGATACTAATTCATCTACTGTGCAAGGACCGGACGTGTGAGACATGGCATCTGCCCTCTGAGAGGTTACACTCTTGGGAAGACAGAGAGTTTCTGCCCAGAGTTTCCTGGTGACTCAGGTCACCTATGGGACTCTATGGGATTGGTGAGAAGTACAGGGAGAGAAGAACAGTGGTCTGGGCCCGTGATGGAGGTTTAATGGATGAAGTTGGACCTTAGATGGGAATCATAAGAAGGTATTTGGAAGATGGAGACTGCAGGGGGTGGGGTGCATTGGTCCTGCCTTCTCCTTGGCTTCGTTCTGAGATGCAGGTGTGATACAGGCTGGTGTGTGGCTTTGGGGACCGAAGTCAAGAGTGACACTTTTCTGTCATGCCTGCAAGAACTGAGCCATGGCAGTACGGAGGGAGTATCTAGAGTCCCATTAAGTGATTTTAAAAATTAGTTCACTCTTAATTACTCCCGCTAATGCATTTATTTGAGCCCCTTCCGCGTGCTGTGCACTTGTGACACGGTGGGCAAAGCAAAGGCAGAGTCTTTGTTCCGGAGGCTCACGGTTGGCTAAGAGAGATGACCACAACCCCCAAATAGACTACAATACCCCGAGACACGTGACGCATCGGACTTGGTCCCCATTCGCTGTGCTCACCTCCAGGCACTGTGCCAGAGGCTGTATATTCCTTATTTTCTTTTTCATTAAATGCTCATAACAGCCCTTTCCAAGCTCGAATCGTTAGTCCGAGGCTTACGCGCTGATGCGTTGCACAGCAGCAGAAACGAACCAACGGAGCAGGGTGGGGACATCCTCCCTGTGAGTCTATGGTGTCTGTTCTCGTTTGAGCCTCAGAGTCCCGATCCACACGGGAGTGAAGGTTCTGGACACAGAGGAGACGGTGACTCTGCCTGGAGAGCCAGGGACGGCTTCGTGGACAAGGGGATATCTGAGTTGGGTCTTGAAGGATGAGTAGGAGTTTTTAAGATATGAACCTGGGGCACGGAAGGGAAAACCATTTTTGGAGCAAGGACTGATGGACGTGTGGAAAGGCTACAGGTCAGAGAAAAGGGGATTAGGGTCTGTCTGATGGTAGGTGGGATTCTTGGAATGGTCTAGAAGGGAAGAAGCTGAGGGCTGAATAGGCCTATTGTAAAGTTTCTTCCATGTCAGGGGAGCTCCGTGTCTTGCAAGCTGTTAATACTTTATAGATATGTTACATTTTTTTCACTTTTTTTTTTTTTTTTTTTTTAAATAGGCCCCACATCCAGCCTGGAGCCCAACGCTCAGCTTGAACTCAAGACTCTGAGATCAAGACCTGAGCTGAGATCAAGAGTCAAACCTTAACCAACTGAGCCACCCAAGGGCCCCCAAAACACATAAGTGACAGGGGTCCCCTGAATCTGTCTCCTCTTCTCCCCACCTTTACTCAAACCGAGTCTCATGGGGTTAGGCAGTGGGAGGCGGCATGTCTATCTGGGGCAGAAGCCTGGAGCAAATTATGGTTCTTTCTGCGAGAGACTTTCAAGCTTATCCGTGGCACAGAGCAGCACGCGTGCCCTCCTATCCTCGCCGCCCCCTGCCAGCTCCCCCCATCCACAGTGGCACTGCTTCACTGAGCAGAGCTTTTCCAAGACTCCCACTAACTCCCCAAAAGTCAAACATGGAATTACTCTGGGTAATACCACTCGTGGGTATATGGCCCAGGGAGCTGAAAACAGGGACAAATATTTTTACGCAGATGCTTACAGCAGCGACTTTCACAAGAGCCACAAGGTGGCAACAAGCCCAATGTCCGTGAGCAGATGGAGTTAAATAAGTAAGGGGTGGCATGCCCACGTGCTAGAATATTACTTGGCCGTAAACAGAACTAAAGAACAAACACCTGCTACAATGTGGCTGAGCCTCAAAGATGATCATGCTGAGTGGGAGAAGCCAGTCAACAAGAGGCTGGAGATTGTACGGCCCCATTTCTATGGAAGGTTCTTGAATGGGCAAATCGGCAGAGACATAGAGCAGATCCCTGGTTGGCAGGGGCTGGGGGTTGGGGGCTGGGGTTGATGGCTAATGGCTATAGGGTTTTGTTTTGGGGTGATGGAAATGCTTCGAAACTAGACGAGAGGTGATGGTTGCCCGAGGTTGTAAATCTTATCAATGCTATTGAACTGTGGATACTTAATTTTGTGTTATGAGAATTGTACAGTAATAAAAAAAACCCACCCCCATTGACACCATGCTTTGGTGGGCACTGCCGGTGACCTCAACAGAAAGCAGCACGGCCCCAAACTTCTAGTGGGCAGCGGGTGTCCTGGAGTCCAAGTGGCCCCGTCCCCATTCTTGCGTCAGACACTGTCCCGCAAACCTACCTCCCCACCCCGCCCGCTGGGGAAGAAAGGACTTTTGACCACGCAGGGTGGTTATTTCCAAGTTGACCCTTCTGACTCTGTAAATCACTTTCTTGAACGCAAGATAGTAAAGGGCAAAAATTATTCCTTTTCTATTCTTTTAATTGCCAGAATCAATAGGTGTAATTGATTTGAATTGAGAAATAGTCTCCAGGTAACGTTTAGGAAGAATCATTGAGTCTGGCGTGCAGAGAGTGACCCCCTGCTGTCCTCCGAGGGTGTTGCCTTCAGGGTCCTGGCCCTGGAGCTGGCGCAGTGGTCAGAGTGGGAGAGAATGGAGGTCTGGCCTCGGGGTGGTCCTTTGGACAGACCCTGGCTGCTTCTGGTCGAGTGAGGTCACTTGCAGGATTGTGCCCTAAAATCATGCTGGGCGATGGTGATTCTGCCCTCTGCCCGTCATGGTCCGGGGCTGGGCAGGAGCCCCTGGGCAACGACCAGCCCCCCAGGAGCACACAGGCTGGCTCAGATCTCCCGCTCAGCTTCCTCCGTCAGAAGCTCCTCTGAGCAGTGCGGCTGATGCCTGGAGTTACTGCTGAGACCCGTTTCAGAGGGAGTTTCCTGCCACCGCACCTGGCGTGCTCACCTTGGACAGGCTGGTGACCCTCTCCTTCGGGTGTCTCTTTTGGGTATTAGCCTGGCTGGGGTGAGGCAGGGACAGAATGCTGTGCTCAGAGCACATCAGTGACCCTCTCGTCCACCTGAGCCCTTCTGTAACTTGGCCAGTTTCCAGCCCAATACCTGGGGAATAATATTAAAAAAAAATCTGTTGACTCCTCATATCCGACGTTGGTTAGACAGCTCATCAATTGATTGGGGGACAGGATTGATCTTTTACTTATAATGCAGAACATTGAATGGATGGCAAAAGTGCTTTAAAAAGGGGCCCATGGAACACTTTGAAAATATTAATTAGTGTGTTGAAGCATTCTGCATAGCATATCACAGTGAAATTGCTCCAGGGGGTTGCTTGGGATGAATTATTAATAAGAATCCCTCTCTGCCCTGTACTTCCCACCCTGATTTTCTGGGAGTGGGTGTAGGTTGGGTGTCTGTGAGATGCACTTGCTACTCATTTCATGCAACTGGGGAGAGAGATTGGGGTTATCCAAGTTTGGGGACCTCTAGGAAGGAAGATGTCCCCCAAACACTGAGGACAGCCAAGGGGAGAGAAAGGGAGTGTTATAAGAGGCTGTATTGGGTTTGGTACTTCATATTCCAACCGGAAACCACATGGATATGGCTTTTGGGTGTGAGTCTAGGTTTCTAAAGGATCCAAGACAGAAGGAGCAAAAGGCTCAGGGAGCAGCAGCTTTTCATACAGATCGAAAAAAAAATCGGAGCCTTCTGTCTGTGGAGATCCCCACATGGCTTGCTGTCACCGGTGGGAGAAACCACCGTTGCCTCCCAAGCGATCGCGGCCGTGTTTCCTGAGCGGGGGTGAGAGCTCACCGCAGCTTACCAAAACGCAGCACCCCTGCGCAGGGCAGCGGTCGGATCCCAAGCTGAGAGGGAAGCCTGCTTTTGCCTGTTTGAAGAGGCACGGGTTTGTAGACACATAAGCACATCAGTAAGGGAATTTTGCTTTAAACTTTTAAACTAATTCAATGGAGGATGATAGAAGCCCTTAGAATTCTGTGAAGTGTAACAATGTGGATCAGGGCGTGGGTTGAGTTATTCGGAGCATTCCTCACCCTGGAACCTTGCCAAAGCCTGCGTTTGCGGGAGTGCCTGGCGCGGTCCCTGTCTCGGGAACGCCCGGGATGGTCCGTGTTTGTGCCTCGGCCCTCCCCAGCCCTCTCGGTTCAAGCTCTGCCCTCACACACTCCGGATCTCTGCTCTTCACAAAACACGGGCAGATGTCTGAGCTTGGCTGAAAGCAAAAAAAATCTCAAAAACGAGGTCGGTAGTGATGGAGACTTTGGACGATTCGGAACTGTAGACATCTGGATGAAATGGTAAATTTTCCACGCTCATTTTATCAGTGTGCGCTGTTTTCAGGGTATAAAAGAAACGGCTTTTTCTAGTTTAAAAAGGAATGAGTCAACTGGACTTCTTTGTTCAGTGGGTTTTATAAGGATAAGTCTGGTCTGCCTTACAAAGGTGTGCCCCCCCGGTCCCCCCAAAGTTTGAGGTGTCACACTGAACTCCTTTGTTGAACCCTCCAGGGAAAACCACAAGCCGTAAGCGTAACTGGAATTTTCGTGTTGACAACTTCCTGCAATTATGATCGGAGCCGATCGTGTGCCGTCACCCGCCTTCTGGCAGGAAGGGAAGCGGGAGCCTTGCGAGTCTGGTGAGGCCGTGACGGCGACGCCTCTGCTTTGTCCGGAGTTGGCAGTGGGGCTCACCTCTGAGCGGTGCGTCCTCGGGCCCTGTGGCCCTTCCTGCTACCCCGTGGTCGGAAGCGGGCTCTGGCCCCGACTGATGGATCTTTCCAGCCTGGAGGCGGCCTCTGGACCTTCTCAAACGAATTTCTCTCTCCATCTCTCTCTTCCATGCCTTTCCCTCTTGGAAAAAAAAAAAAGAAAAGAAAAGAAAGAGAGGGAGAGAGAGAGGGTTCTCAGCTAAAGGTCTTTATAAAATTTCACCTCCCTGGTGTGAGATTATTATTTTACTCACTTCATTTCATCAGAACTAAGCCCAGATTTAAAGGAGAAAATCAGCTCTGCAAACAGGGAAAACCGTATCTGGCCCCCCCCACCCGCTCCCCCCTCTCCGCGCCTCCCCCCGGCCCTGGGTCCTGATTTCGGAGAGTGTGACACGGCCAGCCTGTGGGCACAGCCTGTGTCCGTCTCTGGTGGAAACAGCAACCAGCCCGAAAGTGCCAGGGAGTGGGCCCATGTCCCCACCTCCTCCACGGACAAAGGCATCTTCGCAAGCAGTTGTGTGTGCGTGTTTGTGTGTGTGTGTGTGTGTCAGAGTGGCCTGCTAGAAATTGCAAAGTTTTATTTTTATTTATTGTTTGCTGATGATTTAAATACCCCTCAATGCCAAATCATACACAGAAAGAAGCCTGCGCTTGGCTTTTGTTATCAGCGAAGAGAATTGAGGTTATTTTTTTTCCTTGACTCTTTTTTTTTTTTTTTTTAACAGCCCAGCACCTTGGCTGGATTCCAGTTCAGGTAATTACATTCTGTCTTCCTAAATTCCCTTGTAACTTCAATTGGGCAAGCTGCTCTTCTTCACTTCCCCCCCAGAAGCTGATGTGCGGGGCGCCTGGCATCGAACGGGGTGGCATTCCAGTAGTGGGTCCCAAGGTGTTCCTCTGGAAATGCGTTTCGAGTGGCTTCCGCGCGCAGGGCTGGTGTGCAACCGGAAGTAGTGGTATTCGTTGCTGCTCGCCATCAGCAGCTGCCGACCCAGCACTCTCTCTGAATGACGTTTAAATATGAAGGCTAGGGTCATTAGGATGATTAGATACAAGGGTCCGTTTTGTTCACCTCTAGAATTATTGGGTGACAGGAAACAGAATGGGGAGAGAAAAGCAAAGAAACCCGGTCTCATCCCAGGGAATGATTCCTTTCCTGTACTTCATACTTCCACAAAACGGTTCTGTGTGTGTGTGTGTGTGTGTGTGTGTGTGTGTGTGTGTGTATTTGCCTTTTTTTTTTTTCCCCCTTCTCTCTCTCTCCTGGTTAAAATTTAGGAGGAGGATTATTGAGCTTTTTTTGTTTTTGTTTTCAGGGATGCGGAATAGGGGTGTTTTCCATTTGTAGGAATCAAATGACATCCCCTTTGGAAGAAAAGTCCGAGAGCCAATTCATTTAAAGTTAATTCTTCAAATATGTGCAAAGTACTTGTCAGGTACCAGATCTTGTGAAAGGGTTCTTTTGGCCACAAAGTGCTTACTGTTTCTCTCCTTTTCATTATTATTTACTTTAATTATGGACATCCATGTGTTTTTCAGAAGCCAGGAATGTTCTTCCTATGAAACAGCATCTGTATTGATGACCCAGGTAAGGAGAAGTGTGCTTGGGCACGCGCAGCCTGGAATGATGCCCGATGTAGACAGCTGACCCTGGTGGAAAACGCATCCTCCAAGAATGGCACCAACATCCACCGCAGAATGGAACTTGGGGCGTTTACTGAAAGGCAAGAAAGAAAAGCTGTGTGTGAAAACCACTTTCCTTTGAAAGACCAACACCAACAGCAACGTGGTTTCCTTTTTCTAGTTGCCCTGAGAGATTTAGGAAACTGCTTCCAGGGGCCCGTGGTTCACTCTGCTCATTTCCTGCAAATCCAGGGTGTGAGGGTTTCAGAAACTGCTTTTCTGTGAGGGGCCAGTCTGATGCCCGGCGCTGTGCCTGCCTTGACTTGCATCCTGCTGGGGACTCTTCCCACGCACCTGAAGGCTGGCAGAGCTTCCCAGTGTTGGTAAGTTTTATTTTCTGTTGGCTTTGACTCCCCAACTCTGCATCCTTCCACCACGAGATGCCACAAATCGAAGGTGGTAGCTGCTTCTGCGGTGTGGTCAAAGGCACTCGGAGGAAGCCGCCACCACGTCCGGCGTTAGATTTTATCCTGTGTTTCCATAATAATTTATTTTCGCCCTTTTACCCCCCAATCGAATCATTCTTTACAAAGCACTGAGCCTGGGCAGATATTAAACAACTCAGCTCAATCTAGTGATCTCCTCTGGGCTTGTAACTCTAGTGAATTGCATTTTTTCCTAATTACAGGAAAAATAGCAAATTGGCAAACATCAGGAAGTGGGTACACCCCTTCTGATTTACAAGGAAGAGTGCAGGGTGACTTTATAGCTCAGGAATTCAGTGAAATAAATTTATGGTTAGAAAAATTCATGTTCTTAATGTGATGAAGGTCCTTTAACTTTTAACACGCTTCTCCAGTTAAGCTTCTCGGGACTCACACGGAAATGGCTGTCTACAGCTGCTGCAAATTGATTTATCCCCAGATAATAGTCGGAGCTGCAGACCAAATTGTTGGAAAGAAACAGTTCTTTAATTTCGGGGTTTGGGGCTGTCTATATTTTTTATGCATATTCCCATTGTGTCTGTGAGCAGAGATTTGCGGTGGACTCACTTTTCTGGGCGATTGGGGTAATTTCCCTGCAGCCCAGAGGACCTGCCCTGCTGATAATCCCTGCACATAGTACCCCCCACCCCGACCCCCTCCAGGGGGACGTAGGGCCCACATCAACTCCTTCTTTGACATTTGCGAAATTCTTCCAAGAGTCAAGTGATCTATGTGAGAGATTATGGCATTCATGTCTATGGTGATACCAATTTGGGTTTTGAAAATTACATCTTGAGGAGGGGTCGAAGCCATTTACACCGTGAGAGTAAGGCGCTTGTGTGGTTTCAGCTCCTTTCTGGGAATGACAGAGGTGTCGCCCCAACCCTGAGTCTGTCTTGGCTTCTCTGGGGCTTCCCCGTCCATCGCTCCAGAGGGAGCAGAGCTAGACACCACTTCCTGGTTTCTTCCTCCGTTAGATATTTCCTGAGCATGTACTCTGGGCAGCACAGTGTGTGAAGGCCCTGGAGCTGACCTGAA
The DNA here is from genome assembly GCF_964662115.1 of Mustela nivalis. Classification (NCBI taxonomy): domain Eukaryota; kingdom Metazoa; phylum Chordata; class Mammalia; order Carnivora; family Mustelidae; genus Mustela; species Mustela nivalis. The sequence goes on from NC_139021.1 coordinate 183,064,476, forward strand.
CCGACACCGCCCCTGTCCTCTTGGGATTCGCAGTCGATTCAGAGAGAGCACATAAGGCAAGCGATTGCAAGAATAGTTACCAGTTTTAGTAGGCACGTTGAAAGTAAAAATACAAGGAATTGGGGCGCCCGGGTGGCTCAGTTGGTTAAGCGCCTGACTTCAGCTCAGGTCATGATCTTGGGGTCCTGGGATGGAGTTCAGCATGGGGCTCTCTACTGTGTGGGGAGCCTGCTTCTGCTTCTCCCTTTCCCTCTGCTTGTGCTCTCTCTCTCTTGCTCTGTCTCGCTCATGCTGTCTCTCTTTCTCTCATAAATAAATTTTCTTAAAAATACAAGGAATTATAAGAAGGAATACAGGATCAGCTGCTATAGAGCGGGGGAGGGGCGCCTCCAAGGGGGTGGCAAGAAGACGGAGACATTCAGTCCCCAACCCTGTGTCTCACCTCTCAGGGACCTCTCCTGCCTCTCTCCAACAGAAGGACCCTTGGGGAGGCACTCTTGATGGGTATGAACCCAAGGCTAGTCATGGGGCCAGGCTCAGCGGGGCCAGCCCGCCACCCCGTGAAGTGCATTTCAGGTCCTGGGCTACTGCGGGGCAGTGGGGGTGGGGGGGGCTCTCTTCTGCCATCTCAGGTACACGGTGCTTAGGGGCCCCTCGACTTCACGCTGAGCTGTCCCTCCCCCCCCCGGGGCCCCCCAGCAGCACCACACACAGTGTTCATCTTCCCTGGGGTTCACACTTGAGGTCAGGACTCCCCTCTTCCTCAGTCTGTGCACACTTGCCTGAGCACAGACCGGCTGCCCCAGCTCCTGGTCTAGTTGAATGACTGCCCAGGACTCCGGCTGCCTGATGACAAGACTGATTTTTTCACTTTTGTGTAACTTTAAACCTAGGTGTTTGGGTGTGATCTTTTCTTTTTTTGTGGGGAGTTGAGAGCAGGGGCATGCAGGTCGAAAACGTTTTTACCTTTTATGCAGTATTTTCCTAGACAAAATATTCACTGTATATTTATTCATTTCAAAAGATAACTACATAAAAATAATGGAAAGACTTTGTACCCCGGTGCGTGATGGATGTCAGTTGCGCTTGTGGGCGTGACCATTTTGCGAAATATACAAATGCCGATCATTAAGCTGCACCTCGGAAATGAATATAATGTTTTATGTTAATTATATCTCCATTAAGAAAACCTAAAAACCTCCCAATTCTATGAAAGTTTTTTGTTGCTTCTAATAAAATTAAATAAAAAGATATAATAAAAACTCACGAACAAATACAGACATGGACGAATGACAAGTCATGGAGAATAAGAAGAAAGGAATCGTGACAGCTAATGTGTTTTCTCTTACTCCAGGAGTGTTTACTGAGCATAGACTATGAAACAGGTGTCTTAGATCTCTATCCCTCAGGCCCTCCCACTTGTCCACAGCCTCTTGGCTCTCAGCAAGATGCTGCTGGGCCTGGTGAGGCGCGGATGAGGGTGATCTTGTTTCTCCACCTTCGTGCGGCACAGTCACCTGGTTCAGGGGATGGCTCTGTGTGCAGTGGCCTTTGGCAGAAGCCGGATCAACACGCGCCTTGCATAGGTGAGCGTCGGGTTCAACCGTCTGTGGGAGTGCAGAGGAACGAGTGACTGGAATCGCTTGGGAAGCCTTTCCAGCAACACTGGTACGTGGTTTAGGCTTTGAAGGGTGAGTGAGATTTTACTAGGAGGAGCCCTGGGGAGGAAGACACTGCGGACAAAGGCAACACTATGAATGAAGGCAGCAGAGAGGAAGTGCTGGGAGCAAGGGGGACAGGTAGACCATCTGCCCTGGTCTCCTGGGGTGATTTATGGAGCATGCCTTCCTGCTGAACCTTTCTGGAACCTTCCCACAACCTTGAACACTTGGCAGCACTGTGTACCATCCCACGGGGCCTGCCTGTGCTGTTGGCTGTGTGACTGACGGCACTGTGAATGAGTGCCAGGGCACCCGGGGGGGTCTTTGGGGTGCTGGCCGCAAAATGACCATGACCCAGGTGAAGGGCAGGAGTCTTGGAGCACCAGGTAGGAGTGGGGGGTCCCTCGACCGAGTGTGCCTGTGTCAAGGCAGGTCCTTGGTGTGGAGACCCGTGCTTCACCCCACAACGGTCTGTGGGACTGCCTGTTGTTCTGAGCAGATTTGTGCCTAGAAGAGAAAACACTGAACCCTTCACTAATGTTTGCACTGCTTTTTGTTATTTAGTGCATTTATATTGGGCTTTTCCAGGATATCTGTGGGAGAACTTGCTTGACATCCAAGAAAAATGGTTTTCGTCTTAGTTCACCTTTACGTCCAAACTCATGGGAATTACTCTTTCTGTGATGAATTGAAATGCTTTTCATTCTTCTCTCTTAGTTAATGCACAGAGACTCATCCCTCAATGCAAACCTAATATGTAATGGGTACCTTTCAGTGGGGCCCCCATCGGAGATTTTTACTTGTTGGATGCATTCATTTCTTTATCCAGGAACTTTTCACTGAGGTCGAGGGTGTGCTAAGTAAGCAGGGGACCCGATCCTGCCTCCAGGGACTGCACAGTCCGGTGGGAAGTGAGAAGATCCCACACGTAACCACAATGAGAGAGAGATAAGAGAGAACATGGTCCTAAATGCCACTTAAGGGTTAAGCGTGGGGAGATCTCTCCTGTTGTGGGACCTCGGATGCCTTCCCAGAGGGATGCTGGCAGGATGTACGGGACCTCTGGAGGCAGAGAGAGGAGGGAAAAGGTACTGTGCACAGAAGAGCTCTGGGCGAGTCAAGGAGAGGGGCCGGGCAGGATTGAACCAGGCTTGGCCAAGACTGGCCTGGGAGGCCCACCCTCAGGTAAGCTGTGTCCACCCTGGGAGGGTCCTCGTGCCATGCTGGGTGATCAGGTCTTCCTTCTGAACCCCCGCCTGGATTTATCCTCAGGACCTGAGGAAAAAGTAGGAAATAAGTAACAGCGAGCCATTAGGGCTCCAAAGAGAGGGTTTCAGGAGAGATCGTTGATTTGGGCACCCAGCGGGGTAAAAAAGAAAAGCAACAAAATGGGCCCCGGGGTATGTCTGTGCACAGCCAGCATTCGGAGAGGGGCGAGGCCCGCGAGCTGGTCTTCAAGCCGGGACCGCACAGTTCGCCGCTCTGCTCTTCGTTTCCTGGTGTCTACGCTGCAGGCAGGCGGCCCCCAGCCTTCCACCGGCCCCATCACTGGCTGGTCACAGGTGCCCACTGTGCGTGGACAGTGTGCAGAGACACAGGTCCACGGCCGCCCCGAGGAGCACCTCTGGCTGTTGCCTCTGGACGATGGCGGAGTGGGGTTTACGTGGGCCCTTATCCGGTTTCTAATCTGTTTTACACAGCCACATGGCCTCTTTCTCCCAGGTGCCTCACCCTGACAGTAGCTGTCCGCCTTTGGGCTGACGTTTGGGGCTGCGGGACGGTGCCCTGTTCACGCAAAAGCCCGAGTTCCTCCTGGGCCTTCTGTTGGCCCGTTTACTCTTCAATGTATGATCTGGACACCGTGGAGAGCCGTAGACCCTTCCACTTGAAGGCGGCGGTGGCAGCCACATGACCTCCAGGAGCAAGGGGACACATTTCGGGAAACCAGGATCTGTGACCCGGGGGCCCCCAGGCTTGCAGAAAGCCACTGGCTCTCTTTGACTTTCTCTCACAGCTGGGGCGGTGACTGCAGACCACAGGTGAAGGTCTCCCCTGCTACCTTGAGTCAAGCTCAAGTCTGAGTAATTTCCAGCCTCTGGTTGGGCTCAGTCAGTTCATCAACAGAGCCGTCCCAGTCCACACTTTATTCGGGGCTCTCTGGTGCTGGCCATCGCCATTCCAGAGAATTCCTAGGTTAGGCCTCTTCCCATTTAGCTGATAAACAGGTAGGATGGAGGAAAGGAGACATTAATAAACGTCCCCTGAGCATCCGCTGCGTGCAGGCGCTGGACGGAGGAAGGTCGCGGGAGTGGGACCCAGGGAAAGGCGGCCTGGAATGGAGATGATGTCGGACTGACATTCGAGTCTGAGCAAGATGGATACTTGCGACCCCCCTCCCCCCCGCCAGAAATAAAAGCAGGGGGAGCAGGCCACTTGGTCTGGTCCCTGTAAACCGTGCGTCCCATCAGACTGAAATGCACTCATGGTATTTTAAGAGCTGTGTGTGTCAGGACAGGTTCAGTCAGCGGACGCCTGCAGTGCTGGCCGTGGTCCGTGAGACTAAGTATTTGAAAATGTGGAGCCCAGTCTCCGGCTACAGGAGCAGGAACGACGGAACAAAGAGATGACCGTATGCAGCAATCTTCTGCGGGAGCAGTCCGGTGGTTCTGTCTTCAGAGCAGGTTGATTTTTCGGAGCAATCTGGCTCTTCTGAGTGCACCCAAGTTCACCAGTAGTGTGGTCACCGGTGTCTGCCTCCTGGACACTCCGCGCTCCTCAGAACTGTTCCCCAGGATTCGAGGACACAGCATGGCCCTTTCCAATATGGACGATTAGGAGAGTGCCATCCACCTCTCATTAATCCTGATTCCTGAACTAAGGGATGCCGAACTGTAATCTTGGTGCAAGAATTGCAATTGTGTTTTGAAGATACCAAATATTGCTGAATAGCTCCAGTGCGGGTGCGGGCGCGGGTGCAGAGCCGGGAGGCTTCAGCCAGGCCGGGACTTCGCGGCTGCTCCAGAAGCGCTCCGCGGGCCTGCTGCGCGCACGGGGGCCTATAGGCACAGTCAACACAGAAGGACATTCTTTAGTTTGGAGTTTCTGTGCTTTGACAAACGTCATGCCTCTTTTAGGAAGAGCGAGCCAGTTTTGCAAACTCTGCCAACACTTCCCCTCCTCGCGCCCACACCCTGGCCCCCAACCCCGCCAGTCTTGGGGGTAGCCTCTGATCCGGGGTGCAGAGCACACAGGCCCAGGATACTGGAGGGAATGAAGTTCCCCTGAGTGCCTGCTTGGCCTTGAGAGGAGGCTCCCTCCGGGCCTGCGCTGGGGCTCTCCCTAGGAACGCAAAGTAGCTCCCAGTCATCCGTGTAAACGGGCGTTTCCAACAGGCACTAGGTAAAGTGCTAGCCTGCCCCCAGAAAGGCTGGATCCACCAGCACAGGGGCCCTGGCAGCCAGCGCCCAGGTCCACGGGGCCCCTGAAGTGTGCCGCCCTGGGGGTCCCCCCGCGCCGTGGCCGGTCCCTCTGCCTGTGCCGCGGAGGCCGCACCCCGGGAGAGCGGCCACACCCCAGGCCTGCCCGCGCGCCCCCCTTCCCCGCCGGCCCCCGTGGCGGGCGGGGAGCGCGCGGTTCCCCGGGTTAATTAGAAGCCGGAGTCGCTGAGCCCCGCCCGCGGCCGGCGCTCCGCCCGCCCGGGGCGCCCTCCCCGCCGCCCGCCGGCCTTTGATCGCCCGCGGCCCGCGGCCCCGCAGCCCGCGCCTCGGCGGGCAGGTGGCGGCAGCGGGGCGCGGCGCGCTCCCCGCCACGCCGCACATCAAGGCCCGGCCGGCCGGCGGGCGCCTTCATTAGCAGCCTGAAATTATAATATTATGTTAAAGAACAAAGCTGCTCCCCGGAAAAATATGTGCTGCATATCTGACAAAGATAAATTGGATTATTCAAAATATTCTTGATGAAATGTTACATTTTGCAACTAATTATCAATCTGTTTTATCTGCAGACCAGCTGGGCATTTTTGTGCATGCAAGACCTGCCTACGCAATGATCTTAAGATGTCACTGTAGCGTTTACATCTTTTATTTCAAGATTTAAATAACTAGGAAGTAGCTAATGTAATTCACTGCTGAGAAGAAAGGCAAGCTCCTTGATTCCTTTCCAAAGCGATCTCCTCCTAATGAACTTCTTTGGACTGTGAGTAATGAGGCTTTATTCAAATAATGTTTAAGGAAGTCTCTGTCAGAGTAATTTCTAAAAAAGGGGGGGGCAATGTTTAATACATTTAAAACATCTCTATTCATAGGATATTAGCTCTAGAAGCCCACACTAGCCCTCGCCAGTGAGACTTCTGCGTTGCTCTTTCTGCTGAACTTGGCCTGGGCCAAGCCCTTCCAGATCCCTACAAAGCGGAGGCCTCGGCCCTTTTTTTATCTGGCGTTTTTTTAGAGCTGATATGTTTAAGATACTCTAGGCTGATATAAATCTTCCCCATGAAGAAGGTTCAGCTCTTGGTTCTTGTCTCCCCATCAAAATCTCTCTCCTGTTCTGATCTGTCTTGGGGATTGGGTCAATACAGTTTTCTTGTTGTTTTGTGAACATTTTATGGTTTGAGGCAGCAGCAAAACAGAATCTGACAGTTTCTAGACCCTTTGCGCTTTCTTGGAGGGCAGGGGGCTGGCTGGAAAGTACACTCCACCTTTGTGTGTAGTGGTCCATCCCCTTGTTCTGATGTGACAGATGCAGGCTCCATTTAGACTAAGGAGAAAGAGCGTAAACTATTGTGTGTAAACACACAGCGAGATGCTTTTGGAGATGCTCTGGTCTTCCATGTGTGACAGGGGCTAGTGTAAGAATATCCCCACCTCTGAGCCATCCTAGGTCTTCAGCCACAGTGGCCACTCTTGGCAACAGTGGATGGAGAAGGCAGAGCCGGGCTTCGTTCCCACTGGACAGACGAGGAAGCTGAGACTCAAGGAAGTAGAAGCAGGGGCTTGCTCCAAGGTACCCTGGGAGATAGAGTGGGGTCAGGGTTGTCAGCCTTGGCACCCCTCCACCCCCATCGATGACACGTGTTCTAAGTGCTTCACTTAGACGTATAAAATATGAATTCGTAATTGATGGGAGGAACACGTGGGAACCTGTCAGGATGTGGATTTCCCTTCTCAGTTGAGAGGTCTTCAGAGTGGTTAGGAGGGAGCATGCCAAGGAAAATCAAGCAGCCATTTTCCCACTAAAAATGACAGAACATACATCCTTCTTGCTTTTCTCATTGATTTCATTCTGACTGCTATTCCGTAAAATTATCCCCAGACAGGTTCTCAGAGCTGTCACTAAGCCATTTGAAATTTTGCATGAAGCACATTTACGTGTGCATTTCTAGATCTATCTATATAGCCCCCCCACCCCCACCCCTTATTTGGCTTGGTTAGAAAATGTCTTTTGTTCAGATTGCAAAAGAAAATTATACCTGATCTCACTCTCTGCCTGATTTGACTCCTGGGTATTCTATTTTGACATTCCTGTATTAATAATCAAATTGCAGAGCTCAAAATACAGAGGCTTAGCCTGGACTGGACTTCCTGAATTCTGTGCTTTCTGATGAGACTCATCTTGTTTTTAAAATGCTCATTTCTGCCAAGATGCCTCTTTCGTGGGAATCCATGGTTGTCCCCAATGTGGAGGTGCTGGGGCCGTTCAGGGCTCAGGGGAGACCCTGCTGGCCATTGGGTTTTCCCAGTCTCTTTGCTGGGCCTTTTGTGCAAGTGACTTTTGGGATTTATCAGAGGATGAAAACAACGACCACAACAAAGACGTTGACGACAGCAGAGTCTGAAAGGAGTGTGATTTCCCCGTCACGGAGATGAGTCTCTGTAAAGTGGCAAGTATTGGGTGTTATTTTTATTTTTTCTAAAATAATTTCTAATCTGAAAATTGTTCATTTATATTTTGGAAGCCATAAAAGCAATTTTTATTTTCTGCGGAAGATTATCGTGTGTATGTGTGAATTATTCAATTATCTTAACAGTATGTGGTACAAGATGCTAGAATTCTCCCGAAGTGTTCGTTGTGCCTTTCTCAGTCGTCCAGACAATATCTCTGTTTTGCATTGGTGGAGGGTACTGTCTGGGTTCTCAATGTTACTTTGAAAAAACCTTCAAGGAACCCAGATCAGGGGTCAGCAAACCGTTCCTCTAAAGGGCCAGATAATAAGTATTCGGGTCTGCAAACCCTCCTATCTGGGTCACAGTTACTCACTTGAAAACAGCTGTGGACAACCTGGACGTGAATGAGTGTGGATGTGTTTCAATAAAACTTTATTTATGGGCACTGAAATTTGAATTTCCTGTAATTTTCATGTGTCATGAAACATTATTCTTCTTTTCATTTTTTTCAGCTATTTACAAAATGTAATAACCATTCTCAGTTTGTGGGCCATACAAAAACAGACAACGCCAGGATCGGGCCCGTCGGTGGTAGCTTGCCTCACCGCTTCATTCAGAGTTTGAGGTAGACCTTCCCAGCTGCTTCGAGTCCTTTGCTGCTCTTGAAGGAGAGAGTGGAGAGTGCCCTTCCGTTTTTTGGTAATGAATTCTTATCCGCTTTCAAAATATTAATATACCGTTGTTTTTATTGAGATGCGGTGGGCATAGAAAGGTTTTCTGAGTTCAAGGTGCGCAACGTGGCGATATGAGCGGTACCGGTACTGATATGTTGTGCGGTACCGGTCCCAGTAAGTTCACTTGAAGTCCGTGTCACTTCACATGGTTACACAATGCTTTCTCTTGGGATGAGAACTTTCAAAATCTGCACTTTTAGCAAATTTCCAAATACAATTCAGGGAGGATGTCGTGGCTCTGGTGAGGAAAATCCAGCCAACTGCTGGTTGGCGGTGATGCCATTTCCACGGGCATTTCCAAATCCACCTCCGCCACCATGTTCTTCTCTATGTCCCTGACCCTCAGTTGCACTAGGTTTGTGGTCCTTTGGAATTCCACTTAATTTAAGCTTTGACCCTCAGGCTCAGAATTTGGGCCCCCATAGTGTAGGGTGGTGAGGATGTCTCAGCCAATGTGGTGGTTTCCAGGCGTCTCAGCCCAAGGGGGCCTCCAGGAAGGAACTGCTTTCTCAGTGTAGCCTTTTGAGAGGCTCCATGAAGCCAGGGTCAGGTCCCCGCCACGCCAGCCCCCACCATCCCAGGTGCAGGCTGGAGCCCAGCCCCCGCTGGCCAGTGAGGAGGAACCGAGGGACCGAGAGTGGATGGTCTCTGGGGTGGGACCAGTCTGAGACACAGACTGGAGCTCAGCCTTAGCTCTTGTCTCTGGCTTTGCCTGAGCAGTGACGGGGGCTGCATCTCCACGAGGTGGTAGATAACCATGCTCTCCTGCGAGGGCATTGCTGGTTGGCTGCAGAACGGGAGGCCAGGCAAGACAGTAGGAGCTGGAAGTTCTCCCAGGGCTGGAGTGGTGCCCAGCCACACAGCTGGCAGAGCCGAGGTGGAGGACGGGCCCTGGGGTGGCCCTTGCCATGTCCTGGGTCCCTGCGGCTGGGGCCGTGGCTTCTGCGGTCCGTCTTCTGATGCTGGGAATGGGTGTAGAGCTCTCTGTGTGGCAGAAGAACAGAGGCGTGGAGGTGGGAAATGAATGTTTCCGAAGTCCGTTTACCTAGAAAGGGAAGAAGGTGGTGCATAATGGGCCTGGGACTTAACAGCTCAGACAGGTCTGGGGGACCTACACCCACCAGCCCGCTGCGTTGGTCCCCACTTCTTCCTTTTCAGAACACAGCTTTGATTCCTGCTCCTTTGGATGGTCAAGGGTGCATCCTGCCCTCCACTGCTCTCCGGGTGTGAGCGCAGGGCAGATAGCAGAGGGTGTGGCCGACTCTGGGTCGGGTCCGGGTCACTGGGACTGTTTCTGCCCTCAGGGATGATGAATCCAGGTCTCTGGGCTCCCCACGACTGGACCTTCTCCCACCTTCTCCTGCCTTCTCTAAGGGTAGATCTTGCTCGTTCCTGCAACTGCCCTGAAGCAGATCATGTGAGTCTCGTTGCCAGAAACATGCAGCGGGCAAGCAGGCCCAGGGAAGAAGCTGCGAGAACCCGAGGCAGGGCTCCCGAGGGCTCAGCTAGGAGTGGCCTGTGCCAGCAGTAGCAAAGTGCCATGCCCAGTAGGTGCCGCCGCCTGTGACTCGTGTAATGCTCACGACACCCCGGCACCCTGGACCCCGGCACCCCCGCACCCCTGCAACGCTGTTACTAAATCTGTTTGTGCCCAGCTTTCAGATGAACAAACTGAGGCTTAGCTGGGATCAGTACTGGGTTCCCTTTGCTCCCGCTCTAGGGGTTTGCTGACACGTGTATGGGCACATGCATGTGTACATGTGTGCGTGCATGTGTGCAAGTGTGCCTGTGCACACACATATGTATGTTCATGTGTGCCGGGGTGTGCACTGTGGTGAATCTGCACGTGTGTGTATGTGTGTGCATCTGCATGCGGGTGTGTCTGCGCGGACACCTATGCCTGTGTGTGTGAGTGTGAATATGTGCGTGCGTGTGTGCCTGTGCCCGTGTGCGTGTGTGCGTGCGTGCGTGTGTGCGTGCGTGCGTGTGTGCGTGCGTGCGTGTGTGCGCGTGCGTGTGTGCATGCACGTGTGCCTGTACGTAAGCACGTGCGGGGGTGGGAGGTTTGTAAGGCCTCGAGGAGCCGGCTCTGTGGCTGCTCTGGTCTGTCCCCAACCGCAGTGTCCCCATGGAGGCCCAGGACACTGTGGGGTGTGTCTTTTCTGAGAGCACAGCTGGCCTGTCGGGGAAGGGAGGGCAGGCCAGTCCCCAGGTGGGGAGGTGGTTTGGCTCTGGCTTTGTCTGCCCGCCTCGCGTATGTGGCCACCACCCTGCGGTCTCCCCAGGTTGGCCCGAGCCGGCCGGGCCCTTGGTGGGAGGCATCCAGGTTTGGCTACCTCCAGGTCTGCTTGTGGGAGGGGCTGGGGGTCCGGGTCCCGGGCAGCAACGTGGAGAGTTTAGGCCGGAGGAGATGTGCCCCAAGCTGGGAAGGTGCGAGGGTGCCGGGAGGAGGCAGTGTGCTTCCTGGGACCCGCGGTGCGTCGTCTGACCCGCCCTGGGCCTCGGGCCGGCCAGCCGAGCCCAGCAGCTGTCCGGGCTCGTTTGCGTATCCGTGAGCCTCTTGTATTTAAAATAAATTGATTTATGAATTATCAAGCTAATTAATTAAAGTGGAGTTTAAACATTGAGTTTCTCAGTGGCACTTCCTTCATCTCAAGTGCTCAGCTGTCACGTGTGACTTGTGGCTACCTAGTCCAGTGACACAGGAAGCGTGTATTTGTACAGCCAGAAGGTTCCCCTGGACACAGAGGAGTCCAGGAGTCTGTCGTTGTTTGGAAAGTTATTTAAGACCAACAGTCCTTGGACGATCAGACAAGCTCTTTTCTCCTCTGAAGAACTCGACAACAAACCATCTACACTAAATATTAGAGCGTCTTTACCGCAGCTGTAAAATTCAGGTGTAAGTGGGAAGGTGAGCTCTGAGCATGGTTTTCCGTTGCTGTAACTGTTCATGACCCTTTGTGGCAGGGGTTTCAGTTTAAAATCCCGGATCGGTCAGAGCTTTGCTCTCAGGAGGAAATTAAAGAAATCACTTGGAAAAGGCTGAACAGTGGGGGAAAAAACAAAAACAAAAACAAAACAGAACAACAACAACAACAAAAACAAACAAAAATCCCACAACCAACGAAACCCTCTTGGCTCCAGGAGGGTTCTGCAGAGGTGGACGGGAGGTCTAAGCGCTCTTTCCCGCTGAAAAGACAAGACGATTGCTTCTAAGATGACTTCCGGTGGGCCGCCCTGGCCGCCACAATCAGGGAGGTCATGCAGCCAGTGCAGGGCCGAGAGGAGGACTCTTGTTCGGGCCGGTCTAGGGAGAAAGGGAACAAGCCCTGTATCTGCTAAGAGATCAGTTTGCGCCCGATTTGGTTTAAATGCTAAACCCTATGAAATGATCTTAAGCAGAAAAATCAATTTCCCAGAAGTCTCAGATGTACACTGGAACTCTTATATTTGAACTAAATCTAGGTAGAGTTAAATAATTGAGCTTGCTCTCTTTAAGTGATACAAATGTATTTCACGCTACAAGAAACTCAGATGAGTGGGGTAGCGTCAGGGGTGTCCCAGGCGCCTGCGCCCCGGGGAGGCAGGGGGCCACTGGCCGAGATCACACCTGTCCCGACGGGCAGCGCCAGGTGATGCGGAGTCCCGGGCATTTTCCCATCGAGAATGAGCTCTCCGGGATAAGCTCGTGGACAGAGCTGCGTCCTCTGGGAATGGCCTGCACCGCTATCAAGGGAATAAGGGACTCCCATGGGCCTGTAGCCGTTGAGAGGCCGGGGAGGACCACCTGGGGATGTGCTGGCCCTGCAGAGCCGAAGCAGAAGAAGGTCACCGCTCCGGACCCCAGCACGGCACGGGCCTGACTTCGTATCCCGCTGGTTGACCTGCAATCCAGAGCGTCTCAGAGCTTCTGTTTTGCTTCAGGGAAATGAGACTCGATGCATCCCTTCAGCTGCGTTTCTCGACCGTCCCGGGCCCCTGGGGTACGGCGGCCCACACGGCAGATCGCGTGCCCCTCGGAGCTTGTGAGTCTGCTGGCGGCGGCAAGCGGCACAGACCCCACAGGAAACTGCGGGAAGGAAGAATACACTTAACAGACCCGGGGCTTCCGAGAGCCCTTGGAGGGGCAGAGTCAGGTCATGCCGCAGAGCACGCAGGCTGCTCGGAGAACGCGCGATCTCACCTCTCCGGGCTCAGATCACGACGGTTACTCGTTGCCTTGATCATGTAGGCCAGGGGGAGGAAAGTAAGACACTGGGAGAAAGGGGTGAAGGGGAGACACAGGGCTGTGCAGGGGCTTGGCCTTCCCATGTACCCCATCAGGCCCGTGAGGCCGGCTTTCCTCCCCGTCTCCGCCCGCCCTCAATCCCGCCGCCCCCCTCCCGCCCCAGCTCATCCAGCGAGGTTCCAAGGAAGTCCTCTGGGGTCAGAGATGGGGTCGGGGGTCCCCTCCTGGCCCTCGCTGCACCCCCATCTCCATGCTTTACCTGGGGAGCATTTCCAAGGGGGGGGCAGCCTCTGGCTAGAGCTGGTCCCTGCTGGGGGAGGAGCAGGGGGCACGGGCCACTCGGGCTCAGAGCTGGAGGCGCCCCCCGCACCCCACCATGCAGGGAGCCCTGATGTGCGTGCTTCTCATTGGATTTAAAAGCTGGCCCTTGGGGTGCATTGAAGCTGAAGCCCCATGGCCCAGACATCTGGACAGCTCTTTGGGTCTCCTTTTTAGTGACCCATCCCTCCTCGGAGGGTTCTCCGCAGCTGGATGTCTGCCGTGCCAATTTCAATGACACGGGCCCGGGACTGAAGGCATCGATAACCCGTTGTAAGGATGACGTGGCCGGCGTGGATGCGGCAGATAGAAAGCAGATGAGGGTTACTTGGAGGTGAGCTGTGGTTTTTGACGCTCACAATGGAGGCTCTGAAATCCAAGCTTCCCCTGAGTTTCAATGGCCGGTATTTGTTTGCTTATTTTGGCTGCTCTCTGCCGTTGGAATGCCTCTCCCTCCTCCACCGTGGGGCCAGATGACACGCATTCAGTCGAAAACCGTGAATCCAAGGGTCTGGGGCCACTGCTGTCGCCGGCTGTGTGACCCCGGCAGCCGGCTAGCCCTCTGGAGCACTCGGGGTCTCCAGGTCCTCAGGGGAGGGAGTGGATGCCGCAGGAACTCCCTTCATTTGGAGAAGGAGACCGCGGGAGAATGAGATCAGGGGAGGCCCTCCAGGGTCTGCGAACTAAGGCAAAGAACCAGGGGGCTGATCTTTTGTATTTTGTATTTTTTTCTTTTTCTTTTGTGTATTTGCACAAAAGCACACCCAATGTACTTCAGCCCCTTGGCCGTCAAGTGCGCATTTAATTCACATCCTTCCCCTGGAAAGAGCTGGTCATACTTTGATACGCTTCCATCTCTAAATACGGCTCTGCGTGGAGAGTTCTGCGCTCCCCGAAGAAGGCACGTCCTCGGCGAGGCGAGTGCTCTCCCACGGCGCCCCAGGAAAACGGATGCGTGGACACGAGGAGCGCTCTCTCGCCCGCGCCGCAGGCCGCCGGGGGACATCGGTTTTGGCTTTTATCCAGCAGGAAGGAACAGTAAATAAATGAAGAAGTATATTAGGTTAAACTGCTGACATTTGTATGCAGGGCAGTAAATGTTTGTAGATGAAGAGCAGAAAAAGATTTTTTAATAAATGCTTTTGTGACGGATTTTATACTAAATCATTTCTTGACATTTCGACTAAAACCAACAGCTTAGATAATGGATCTGATGTTCATACCGTGCATATACTCCGGTTTGATAAATCCTCTGCTAAGAGGACCTCCCTGAAACCGACTCCCTCCAGACCGGGAGAGGATTGTGTGTGCAGTAAATTACTGGGGGGGGCCGGGGAGGACCCCGGGGCCTGTGCTCCTGCCCACGCTCTGGATCTGTGCTCGGGCGCAGCGAACGCGCTCCTTGGGTTTGGAATTCGGGTTGGACCATGTTAAATAAACTCCGTGGTAGAGATGACTTCATGACGGTTCTATTTTCTGACGGGAGTATTTACTTAAGAAAGCCAGAGACGGAGAGATGGAGAGGAAATGAAGGGGCCAGGCAGGCGGCACGTGGAGAGGCCATTTTGAACAAAACGTTGCCCTGTTTCCCCTCGTACCCTGTGCAGGCCCTCCGAGGTCACCCGTCCTCTCTGACCCGCAGATGGCAGATGGGGACACATGGGCGGCTCTCCTCCGACTCCTCCGGGAGGCCCTGTTTGGCCGTGGCCAGCCCTGGCTCACAGGGTGTTTCTCCCTCCTTGTCTGGGCTTCAAGGCCCTGGGTATAGATGCTGGAGTATCTTCTCACCTCCCTCTTGGCCTGTCCTCCCCTCCTGCCTGTCAGGGGCTCCCTTTGTCTTCTGTGTCCTCACCGTTCTCCTGGATTCAGCGGACTCTCCCTTGTCCTCCCGCTGCGTCCCCGGCTGCCACCCCCTTGGAGCCCCCTGCCCCCTCCCTTTGCTACAGGCAGAGGGGGTGCTCTCTCCTTGCCAGGGTCTGAATCCGGAGAGTTCCATGGGCAGTGTGCAAGCGGTTTCTTGGAGTAGAGCCTGTGTGGCACAGTGCCTCCTCCTGAGCCCGCATCTCCGGGGACGATCTCCCACGATCCCATTAGACCCCTCTTCCTGGTGTCCAGCCCGCACGAGGCACCCAGCGGGCGTCTGTGGAATGAACGAAGGGACCCCTGGAAGCTTCTGGTCTTAGACTCAGGGCGAACACCTCATCTTGCGTTTTATTGTCACTTTGCACGTGTCATGTAGTTTTCAGAGACACGGAGTGACCTCCTTCGTGATCCGCTTGGGGGTAATAGATAAAGCCATCCTTGAGAGAAAAATTAAAGAGCCTTGACAATGATAATTGCTGTTAATATCACTCTGGACATAGGTTTGCTGATGGATGAGTTTAGAAAATTTGCTTCCAAAACACACAAACTAACGTGAGAAACAGCCCAAGGTTGGGCTGGTGGGTTGGCGTCTGCAGGACAAGAAATGGCATCTCGGGGGCTGGGCAGGAGGTCCCTGGCGAAGCTAGTGGGAAGCAGGGTCAGGGCACGCTGCCCCCCCCCCCAGCCGGCCGGGACCCTGGGATCACTGTGGGGTGCAGCCTCCCAGGGGTGCCCTGCCATCCTGGGGACACCACGGGGCCGTGTCCCCCGGGGCGGGGGGGCTGAGAAATTCCCAGGGCCTGCAAGGGGCATCCAGTACCTTCCTGCTCTGATTTCCTTTTCCCGTTTTACATACTCAGTTTCCCTGGTGAATAGTCCTTGGCAGGTTTCCCGAGATATCAAATTCCGGGAGAGAAAATACACAGGTCATGTGTAAGGACTAAATAGAACCCTTAGTTGGAAACGACTCTTGTCAGGTGTCTGGGAAGCAGCTCCGCCTTCAGCTACGAGTTAATCAGACAGAGCCGCGCGCGAGGAGCGCGGCCGCCGGGCCCTCGGCGGCCTCCCGACGCCTCCCTGACTCACCTTGGGCAGGTCACGGCGTTTCCCGGGGCTGCAGCTTTCTCATCTCACTAATGAGGGGCTTGCACGAGCTTGGCCGCGCCGCTCTCAGGCCCGCGAGTGTGGAATCCCGCCCGCTGCCTCCGTCCCGTCCCCGGCAGCCCGGTCCGCTGCAGCGGGGCGCAGGGCTGCGCGGCGCTTCACACCCTCGGCCGCTGGTGGGGCCGCGGAATCATCTGCGGTTTGCTTTGCAACGCGCTCGGGCTCGTTTCTGATCATAGAAGCAGGGGCGGAGAGCGCGTTAAAAATAGTCACCAGGTAGGAAAGTCTAAACGCTTTCCGCGCTGATGGTGGTGACCACTGGAGCACGTCAGGACCCAGGGATGCCGGGGTGGGGGGAGTTCTGCACGGGGGTGTGCTGCGAGTGTGTGCCTTGCACTTGGCCGGGCAGGGCCCTGGAGGCCCTGGGGTAGTGGTTGCTTTGTGGGCCAGCGTGGCTTGTCAGGAGAGGCTTTGACCCTGAGCCTCGATATTCTCATCTGTGAGATGGGGATGCCAGTTCCCTTCCAGATGCGTGAAGAACCCCAAAGGCAGTCACAAACGTCGTGAACACGCACACGGCCCTCAGAAAGGTGCTTCGCTCTGAGCGATCTGAGCCTCAGGTGTTACGAGTGCCGGTTTTCCTCCGCTGACTCCCTCCAGTAATGAGCTTTTCCACGGACTGGGAAGAAGATGGAGCCTCTGATTTCATAGCCCTGGTGATCTGGCTGTCCTGGGTGACTTCAGCGTGGAGACAGAACGCTGGCCCAGGGTGGGCAGAGTCTGCATATGCAAAGAAGTAGGTGCGCCTTTGTTTCCTGGGCGTTTGACCCGAGGGCGCACTGGGCTCATCTTTTGCTTGGTGTCTAGGCCAGCGTGGGTTTAACGTAGGCGTTTCATGAGCCCCCAGAGCACCAGGAGTCAGAGCACCTTCCAGGCTGACCGGGTGGCCAAGGGCATCACTGACTTTGCTTTGCCGCCTGCGTCCTGGTGTGTCGGTCCCTGCGGATTCTCAATTGCTGTTTGTTCCCCATTTGGGGAAACACTGCATCCAAAACATCTCCTGAAAGTGAGGGCCCATCGGGTATTGCCCCGTGCCCTTCCCGTGCGGCGGTGCCAGTCCTGATGTTTTAGAGTCTCCTGGGAGGAGACGGGGACCTGTGATGCTGTGAAAGCTGTCACCACCTGTGTGTACAGGCTTCTGTGTGACCTACCCAGACCCCTGCCACAGGCAGTATTAGGGACCCGCTGTGTTTCTTAAACAGCCTTATTGAGCTACAGTTTATATAGCATAAATGCACCCATTTCAATGTAAATGTCAATGATGTTTAGTGAATTTGCCGAGTCGTGCAATCCACACTATAATCCAAATTTAGGACTTTTCCACTGACCCGAAGAGATCCCTATTGTCCCTTTGCAGCCACGCCCCACCCCCACCCCAGCCTCAGACAGACACGCACCCACTTTCTGTCTACATAGATTTGCCTTTTCTGGACGTTTCGTATCAGTGGAATCATGGAGTATGTGGTCTTTGCCAGCATCAATACTGGCTCCTCTGCCTCCTGGTTCCCGGCAGGAGACAGTTTGTGTTTGTGGTTGGAAAGTACCTGGGGGTCAGGGAGATAGCTGCCCTTGTCCACACTGGCTGTAACCACAAACCCGTGCCCCGTGCCCGGCACCCCGTGGTCTGATGCAGTCCCCTTCCCATCTGCTTTCTGTGGGCCATACACTCTCTGTTCTTTTGCTCATCCCTAAGAACCAGATCCCTGCTTCTGTGTGGTGACGCACAGAGCCTACATTCAACGTGCTTATGTCAGTGCTCATCTTCTCTCTCCACCCAGCAGGGACCATGCTGCTAGTAAGAAGCGTGTCCTTCCCCTGGTGGACAGACTTTGAGGTAGCTTGTGGGTGGGGCCTGTGACCCACTTCTGACCTTAGCCCACGGCAAAAGCAGGTGATCCTGTGACCTAAGATCGTAGCAAGTCCTCTTGCTGGGAAGCCTCGCATGGCGAGGAGCTAAACATGCTCTGGAAACTGAAGGTCACCCCCAGGCAGCCCCCCAGACCCAAAGCTCCCAGTTTTATACCTGCAAGGAACCAGATTTACCCAACAACTGTGTGAGCAGGAAAGTGGATCCTTCCCCAGATGAGAACCCTGCTCTGGTCAGCACCTTCCTGGCAGTCTTTGGAGGCCCAAGCAAAGGACCCAGCTGGGCTTTGGAACTATTAGATGATGCATGTGTGTATTTTTAAGCTGCGAATTTGAGTTGATGTTACACGGCCACAGAAAAGTATTCATCCCCCACATGAGGTGGCCATCTCCCAGCCCACATGCCTGCCCCATGGTCGACTTCAACCCTTCTGCCCTTCCTCACTTTATTTTTATTTATTTTTTAAGATTTTATTTATTTACTTAGAGAGACAGAGAGAGGAGGAACAGAGAGAGAGAGTGTCTCAAACAGACTCCATGCTGAGGGCAGAGTGCAGGACTCAGTCCCACGACCCTGAGATCACGACTTGAGCCAGAGTCAAAAGTCAGGCCCTTAACCCACTGAGTCATCTAGGTGCCCCTTCCCTGCCTCACTTTCGGTCTCTCATCTTGCCCAGGATTATTGCAACGGGCTCCCACCGATCTCCCTGCCTGTGGACCCTTCCCAACCTGCCTCTCCCCTCCCACTTCATTCTGATGTGGACAGATCCTTGTGCAGACCAAGCCTTGCCCTCACATACCCCTTGTGGCACAACCTGGATCGCACCTTGGGCCGCAGGGATCTCATAATCGTGTTCCAACACGCTCCTCGAGCTTTATTTTGTCTCTCCCGTTCATACACCTATGTTCTGGCCATGTTGAATGACTTGGCCGTTCTTAGCCCTTCTGGGTTTGTCCTGCCTCTGTGACTTTGCATCTGCTGTTCTTCTCTGGAATGTTCTTCCATCTCTTTTCAGCCTGAAAAACTCTTATTCATTCTTCAAAACCCCAGGTTCAATAGCACCTCTTTTTGAAATCTTCCATGGACTCTTTTGAGGGCAAAGATTTGGACTTTGCGTGGCACACGGCTCTCTCACCGACTGTCACACTATATTTTAGTTTGTGTCCCCAGAACACCCAGTAGAGTGTGGACTTGCTTTCCCCAGCCCTGTAACTTGATCAACACCTATGGTGTTTCATGAACACTTTTAGAACAAAAAGCTCACTATCTGCTCAAGTACCATGACCACATGTCATGGGGGTCCTTAAGGGTCTTCGATGTCCAGGGCGTTGGGTGTGTGGGTTAGGTGAGATGGGACAAAGGGAGAGGTGGGTTCCAAATTCAGGGACTCATTCTGGAATGTGTTGCCAATCTGAATGTCCCTGTCATTGTTTTACTGAAGTTCCGTCCTGAGCAGGGGGGCTCGTGAGACCCAGGGCTCCTGCTGCTCTGTCCTTCTGGTGCCCTCCTCCACCCCTGGATGGTGTCCCCAGCTTGTGGTTACCCACATGATAGAAGTCTCAAACTATGCGGAAAGGACCCAAGATACTGTGGACCGTTGCCTGATTTATCCCTGCAACTGCCCCCACGTATCCCTGCCGCGCCTCGCCCCCCTCCACCGCCAGCTACTGCTTTGGTCTCCCTGGTGCTCCTCCGAGCCAACACACATGTTTTCCTTATTTACCTGCTTGTTCTCTGTTTCCCCTAGGGATAGCCGGAAGGCTCGTGGGACTGAGGGCCCCATGGGTGTCCTTTCTACATTTCCAGTGCCTGGAAGCATGGGACATTCCGGGCACTCAGGGTCACGGGTTGAATGAAGTGCAGGGAGCCTGGTCCCTGGAGCCCCGCTCTGCCCACACCTAGGCTTCCTACCGTCCCTGACTTTGTAAAATTCAGACCCAGGGAGTCAGACTCTTGCTTACGCCACTTCGTGGTCATGCCATTCCCCTTAGAATAAAGAAAATAGCCCTCACCTCTAAAAATCTTTTATTTACCCATTCATCCCAGATTCAAGATTTTTAAAAACCCTGGCATTTTGTGGATTGCCCTGAAATTTAACCCAAACTAACTCTAGCGTTAGCCCTAAAGTCTAGAAGATACAACATGAATTCTCTTCCTCGGTCATTTTTATTTTAGAAAACAATTTCAGTTTGTCTTCCTCTATGATACAATTCTGAATACTCAGAGCCTGCCAGGAGGCTTTGGTGATTACAATTTTAGGGGCTTAGAGCTTCAAGGGTGAGGGTAAAGATGGTACTTCCCACTGGGTGGCGCTCTGGGGGGTGGAGGTCTGATCATAATCCTTTACCTGGGCGATCTGTGACCCTTTGCCATCCCATTCCTGTGCGATGATGGATTCGGGGTGGGGTGATTGATTTCCCAAAGCTGTCTCTATCAGTTCCGTGTTCTTCGCAGAGGGCAGAGGGAAGCCCCTCCCCTCTACTTCTGCTGGGGCTTGTTAAGCCGTGGCCTTGGGGGCCAGCTGATCAGTGGGGAGAAGCAGCAAGCTATCAGCGGTTTCTGCAGTCAGCGGGCAAGGACAGCCTGTGGCTACTCCAGCCCACGGCCTGGCTGCACTTCATGGAGACGTGTTACCTTGGTGGAGATATAAAGGCAAATCAGGTTGGCATGACAGAGCCCACTTAACTCTCTCTGGTCCGATATTTGGGGAAGACGTCAAGGACGGACAGGTCCCGGGCCCTGTCGTTGGGCAGTGGCCACTGTGCCCTGCAAGGTACGCAGGTCAGTGCTTCTCAGGGTGATTTTTTTCTATCACTGGGTCCACGGAACTGAAAGGGAACGTCCTTCCTGGCTGCCTTAGGGAGCACGAGGTGAATCAGATAGCTGCTTCTAAGTCAGCGCTGCTTGTATAATAAGTGGCCCTAAGACATTAAGATGATTTCTTTTGGGCCCACTGGAGATTCCCTGAGGACACTTGCAGTTGGTGTCTCGTTGCGTTGTCAGCCTTGGATCACACCTGTGCTTAGAAGAGGTGTTTTTGGTGTGGGGCCAAGCCAAAGGCTGCCTTCCGTCAGCTGCGTGAAGGAAGCCGGCAACTGCACGGGCCTGTCTTCAGTTCCAGGGGCTACAGTGAGTGGCAAAAGGCGCGTTCGGTCCCAATCCAAACTATTCTTCAGGAAGTGCTGCCTGAACCAGAGGGGGGAACTGTGTGCCTCCCAGGGACTCGTGCGCCCCCCGGGAAAGGCCCCATCCTTGGCTGGGTGTGACAGGTGCGCAGCCACGCCTCAGGACCTGGGGTCCAGACAACCACAGCATGAAGGGAGTGGACATGGGGATGTCCGACCTCCAGCGAGGGACGAGATGCGGGGCACAGGTGTGCGGAGAGGAATGAGGCTTACTGCTTGCCCTTCCCTTATAGCCGGGGCTTCTCCCCTGGTTCTCCGGAGTTTCTTCCCGCACTGCCTCGGCATACCCCGCTCTGTGCAGGTGTAGCTGCCGGGAAGCCTGCCTGGGTTTCCAGGGGTGCCGAGTTCCACCCGCAAAGCATGTAGAGTACAGCTGTAAGTGGCCGGTCTCACTCACGCACCTCCTGGCCTCTCCAATAATGCGTTTGATCTGGCCTCTGAAGGCCTCCCAGATGCCCACAGAGTGGGGCTGGGAACGTGCCACCCCGGGGAGGCCCCCCTTGCTGCGATCACCAAGGTAGCACGGGGGCTCTGGGGGCCACGCTGAGCTGAACTGCTAATTGCCACCCCTCAGTGTCCCTGCGATTCCTGCCAAGCCCTCTGGTCAGCGAGAGCTCCGCGGGAGGTCCAGGGGTCCGTCTTCACTTTTACGGCACCAATTAACTTCCTCTGCCTTTTCTTCTGGGCTCGTGGAATTACTCCGCACTCTTTGCAAGGATGTTTAGTAATTCTCATCGACTGTCGAGGAGCCTGCTGGGACGCTGCCAACTGATCTTAACAAGCCCACTTACTGCAGGATTTCCCACTGCTTTCCTGGGCTAGGAATTCCTTAACCAAAGGCACATCTCCCAGGAGAACTTTGAGAAGGGGCCTCGTTATGAATATTTTGATGTTGAAAATGTTCAGCGTGCAAGTTGGTTGTAAAGCCGGCCAGTGTGTTTGGAAGAACAGGGTGGGCCTTGGGCAAACTTGGAGCAGGGTGGGATTCTGGTCCCGCCTCTCTGCCTTTTATCCTTGGCTCTTCTTTCTTCTTCCAGCGCACCCTGGGAACCCCGGCTCCAGCTGCTCCCCGCTCCTCCACGCGGCCGCACTGAAGGCGCGCGCGCTAATTGGTGATTAGGCGCTAATGCATGGCGATTGTTGGCTTGTTTCCTCTCCTGGATAACTTTTCCTCCTTTTCATATTAGCTAGACCCTTTCATGTCTTAACAAGAGGGGCCAACTTGTATAAGATTTCAGGAATGGTAGGTGGGCGAGATCTGAGCTTCTGGCGCCCCTCCCAGATGCACAGTCTGAGTGGCCTCGTGTGCCGTTCCGAGCTGTGGCTGGCCCTGGGACCGGGGGTAACGAGAGAGACGGGGTGAGGGGGTCACCTCCCCAGTCTTGCCTGCAGAGGGTACGAGGGAAGGAGGGTCTCTGGCTGCTGTGGGGTCCCTTGGGGGAGGGGAGGATGAAGCTCACGTGTGTTGTATCTGGGTGGCTAGGCTGACAGGAACACCTGCAAGCGCAGACTGTTTGGGGCGTTAAGTAGGTTAAGTAGGGAGCTTTCGGCTAGAAATAGACACAGTAGGGCATTAGAATTTGCCATCAGGCAAACTGAGGGGTAATCAGCTTATTACACGAGGAGTCTTGCTTATCCGAGAGCTGCTGAAAAGACTCAGGAACAAAATCAATCTGAGGAATGGGGAAGAAGGATGCGTATGAATTCACCGTGGGGTTGGATTCTAAGACCTGATCCATCTTTATCTCCCAGATTCCGCAGGAATGGGAAAGAGACCACATGGAGAAAGATCTTGGTTCTTCAGAGAGACAGACCGGGTCTTCTAAGTTTAGTTCCGTGCCATCAGAAAGCACCTGCTGGAGAGACGGGGATGGCCTACACCTGAGCCGTGCAGGACGGTAGTGGTTCACACACTCAGATCTTGAGCACGTCCAGTGTGCCAGTGTGCCTGAGGAACGGAATATTTCCTTTCATTTACCCTGAGTTATTTTCAGTGTAATCTGGGTACCCACCTATGGCTGAGGCCTCCCTAGTAGATAGGGCCTCCCGGAGCAAGGTGTGTAGGTAGTAGTGCGAGGGGCTTAGGGATGGGGCCGAAGGGGAGTGCAGGGCGGTGATCTGGAATGGTGGAAGGTGCCAGAGGCAGAGGACATGTGCAGTTTGTGGGCACATCTGGGCGAGCCCCTGGGGGCGATGAGAAGCCGCAGAAGTACCAGAGTAGTGCACTCAGATTTAGAGTCCAAAAGACCCCCCTTCTGGAGTCCTTGTTCAATTAAGACCAGGGGCTGGAGGGTAAGCCAGGGAAGGTTGCTGTGGAGGTAAATACACACATAACATACAGAGCTAATGGTGTATAATTACGAGGGATGCTTAGTGCCAGGACCTGTGCCCAGCACTCCTCACTGATGATCATACCACCCATAGAAAAATATACCAAAGGGAAAGTTGTCTGGGCTTTGAAATCAAGCCACTGGCTGTTGAGAGAGAAAGATCAACAGGAAATGAAGAAGCCTCCGTGCCCGGCTTGGAGATGGGGGTGGTGTTCTGAGAGACAGGGAGCCTGGGCTGGGAGCAGGTGGGGACACACGTGTTGCTGCGTTCAGTCAGACTTGGACTGCTGCCCTCCCTCAGGTCGACACCTCCGCTGGGGGCCACAGGGCAGAGCCAGGAAGGTGGCTTCTCAGAGAGTAGGGACGACCTTGGACGGAGGCAGTGACGGCCGGCAGAGCGGCTGTCCTTGCGTCACAGGTACGGCCCACTCCTCTGGCACTGGCGGCAAAATGGACGTGTCTGGGAAGCTGAAAGGGGGCTGGCCACACCACACGGTGACAGAAAGAGCTGGTGTCCATGGGACAGAGCTGTGATCTAGGAGCTCACCTGGGCAGGTGCTCTGAAAACCGATGTGGCCACTTACTACCTCATGAGGTTACTATTTATGCATCTATTTTTAAGAAATGTTTTCTGCTTTACATTTAAAAAAAAAAAAAAAGCACATCGTTTGAACGGACCTACTTCTGTCTGCATTTATCCTTCCTGATTTATCCTAAAGAAATAGTCCTGTCCTGGGGAAAGCTTTAGTCTGCAGGACGTTCCCCGCAGCCGTGCTTATTGGACGCCGGGCAGGGGCCTCGGGGAATTACAGGGCGCTGTAGCCTTGAGTCCTTTATGTGATGATGCAGGAAAATATTTAGGAACTTGAAAATTGTTCAGATTGGGTGCATAAGTGAATAAAGGACCACTTGTGAAATAGCACATAGCGTTTACCCACATTTTTCTTTAAAAAAGTTGATGTGGGGGCGCCCGGGTGGCTCAGTCATTTAAGCCTCTGCCTTCGGCTCAGGTCATGATCTCAGGGTCCTGGGATCGAGCCCCACTTCGGGCTCTCTGCTCAGCAGGGAGCCTGTTTCCCCTCTTTCTCTCCGCCTGCCTCTCTGCCTACTTGTGTTCTCTGTCTGTCAAATAAATAAATTAAATCTTTTAATAAAAAAAAGTTGATGTGTTTGTGGAAAAAAATTAGGATATTGTAATAAAAAACAGGTTACTCCAGGAAGTCATTACAGGTGTTTCTGAATTTCCTTTTTTTTTTCTTTTGCTTTTGTGAATTTTGTAAAAAAAAAAAATCCTCTTCTATAAATTAGAAGAAATATCATTTTGTTTTGTACAGGAAGGATGGAGGGCTGAGGTGTCCCGGGTGCAGGGGGAGGTAGAGAGGCTCTGCCCAGGAACGGGGCTCCGTCTCCCTGAAGCTCAAGGTAGTAGATGGTTTTTAGATGTGAAAACATAGGAAGGCAGTTTCCAGTGAAGCCTTTGTCCTCAATCAAAAAAGCGTTTTCCTGCTTTGGAGAAAGCAAAGCACAGGTTGTCTCGTCCCGGGCATTGAGCTGGCCTTGTGGCGTGGCGGAGGCCCAGTGGGACCGTGGCTCTGTGAGCAGACGGTGACTCTGTGACTCCCGAGCACTCAGCCGAGAAAGGCAACTCGTGCCCAAGCCTGGATCGGTGCGATGCTGTCCGAGGGTGTCCGTGCAGAGCCCCGGGCCCTCCCGGTGACAGCAGCTCGCTGAAGTGGGATTGCCCACTCAATTAGCTCGCAGGATTCCTGTTCCCAAGGGTCCCGACTGTCAGGCAGGATCCACAGGCGTGTGATGAAGGGCGCATGTCATTAGGCCCCAGGCTGGGGCTGGGCCCCTCCATCAGTGGTGCTCATAAGCCGGGCAGAGCTGGGCCACAGAGCTGGGCTCGTGCAGACGGGACAGTTCAAGGTTTTTTAATTGGATCCCTGCTCCCTTCTGGCACAACCATTTGGTAATGGGCTGGCTTTCTATAAGAGAAAGCATAGGAATTCTTCAGCTATGGTGCTATATTCTAGAAAAACCCTGCATGGGTGCTGCTCCAGTCCCCGGCCCGGAGGGCTCTGGGCATCTGGGCGCTTGCAAACCTGACCGCTCTGGAATGATCCTGTGGCTGTTTCCAAACTTGGAGAGACACGAAAATCGGTCATCTGAGGGGGATGGTTTCCTGGCCTAGCCTGAAAGTTTTGGTGTTAGCTGTGGGCTGTTTTCCTTATTTTGTGTCGAGGTCCCGTATTTTTCTGGATTGAGAGATAGATGTTTTTCCTCCAATAAAATGGCCTGCCATTTAAAACGGTGCCCGTGTGGACGTGGCCAGAGCAGGGTTCGCTTAGCACACACTCCCCAGGGGGTCTGCTCCCCCTTTGAGGGGCAGGGACTCCCGCGCCCACCCAGAAGGTAGGTCCCGGTTTTGCTGCCTCTTATGAATTATTTGGACTTTATCTTTAATATATATTCAGATGTTGATCTTTTCATGAATTCAGAAAGGGCTTTTACCTTCCAGACTCCCTGCATGAGGTTCTGGTGCGCTGCCTGCCCTCCGTCGCGGCGGCAGGTGTGGTCTCCGTGAAATATTTGCCACGTGGGCTGTCCTGGGTCTTGACTGTTCGTGTTTTCTCCCAGGAGTTTTAAAAATTTCTTTTAGAACGATAAACTTAGAATTTCGGGTTCACGTTTTCGTGGTATTTCTCCTCCCCAACTCCTCCTCTTCCTCGTCTTCTTCCTCTGCCTCTTCTCTCTCCGCCACCACCTCGCCTCTTACCATCTCTCTCTCTCTCTGTCTCTCATTAGCAAGAACTGATGTGGTTGGCCCTGACGTGCACAGTTGCAAAGGCCCCCAGGAAGAACAGGGCAGTTGTGGTCCATTGCAATGGGCACCATAGTGGTCTGGGGCCAGCCGTTGGTGTGCCAAGACATTTCCAGGACCCCTATAAGGCCACGATCAAGGACAGAGCGATGTGAAGCCTTTGGAGGCCAGCAGGTACCTGCAGGAGAGAACTCAGGAGCCAGAGACACAGCAGTGTCCCCACAGACAGAAGCCATCATCTGGGAAACAGAGAGATGTGAAGTGATTGTTTAATACCATGGTCCAAGAAGATGGCATGTTCTGTAATTGGAACCATAAAGCATTAATGTGGGTCTGTAACAAATACCATTAAGAGGAAGTATTCATCAGAAAGCTGGAGAATCAGGGAAAAAAGGAGTAATGCAAGGCATTTCTCTCAGCTCAGTGGAAAAATAGATCACTTGCATGTAAATCAGCCAGACTGGAAGAGCAGGGAACACACTCTTGCATCCTAGAATGCTTCTTTTGTGTTTTCGAGTAGTCTGTGATCCCAAGACCTCAGACAGCTGCTTGGGTGGACAGCACCTTTCCCTGAGCTGTAAGTCACGAGACCCTGACTTGACCGGTCCCTGCAGGTGAGCCTGATCTGGTCTGGGTCTGGTCATGGGTGATGGTGCCATTGGGCTTCTGCTGACCATGGCTTGTGGTAACTGGTGTCAAGGCAACAAGTCCCGAGCTGTCCTGTGCCGACGCCTCTCCTCTCCCGAAATGGGGTTGTTCCCCGAGGTTGTTCCCCTGCTTCGCTCTGCCAGCGCTCCTCCTCCTTGACCGCCCATCCTCCCCACGCTGTCTTGCAGAAGGCTGTTTCTTTCTTGTTTTAATATCTTTAGAAGGAAAGCAGTGGCATCTTCTAAGATAAGGGTTGTTGGCTGATCTGCTGATGCCAGGAATCAAACCTGTCTTCAAAAGCTGCCTTCTCTGCATGGTGGGTTTTCTATCCTTGGAGCCACAAAGCTGGCATTGTTTTGGAGAGGGTTAACTAAGATTAATGAGCAAAGAAACACGAAACCATAAAGGATCAGCATTTCCAATCAATGCTGAATAAATTTAATGTGTATTCCATCTGCAGTTTCTTTGGCGCAAACATCCAGACGCCGATTCTGAGAGGTTTTGCCTCTTTATGTTCCTAAATAACACACCAAGACAAAAACAGCATGTGCTTCCATTTTAATAGTGCTTTATTTAAGGTTTATACTGCAGTCGATGTATCGATCAAGAGGAATTTGTAGAATACAGAGGTGTGTTTAATAAGAGCTGGACGGAGTACTGCAAACCTCGCTATTCCCAAGACTTCAACAATTGTGAACTGCAACTTCAGCATCTGATCTGGGAGAGGGGGGAGGAAAGGAAACGTAATTGCAACAGAATAATGGAGACAGCAAAGCGAGAGCTCTCACACCCGCCGAATGCCCGGGTTATGAAACCATCGAGAATCTCCGTAGGTGTTCTGAGAAGTCTGCGCGCCGGCTTCTTCCAGAATGTGTTTCAGGAGTGTGATTACACGCCGGTTCCAGAGGGGGCCACGCAGAGCCTCTGTCCAGTGTAGAGCTGACATTAGCCCCGTCCCAGCAAGAGACCATCTCTCTCTTTTATCACCCCCAGATTAGCCTACAGTCGCCTCCTTCCTTCCGACATTTGAATAACAAGCCTGATGAAGCCACTTAACTCCCTCCAATTACAGGTACCAAGTGGGGGTACAAAAAAGAGAGGCCTTTTACATGTGTGAATGGTTTCACAGTCCAGTGTCATAATCAGATTCGAGAAATTGAACTTGCAGAAAGTTTGTGCTAGCCTTGTGGATTTTCATTTCAGATGTTGTCAACTCAAGGGCATTTGGACCAATCAATATCTGTCTGTCTTCTCGCACATAGAAAGTTGGCTATTAGAAAAGAGAGGCTTACAGCAGACTCAGCCAATACCATTAGCCCTAGCCTTAGGGCAGTTCTGTCCATGTGCCCGGGTAGGCACCTGCCCCCTCCCCTCCCCCACCATTAGGGAGGCCACTTGGGATGTCATTTGGACAGAGCGGGCAAAGAGCACTTCTTTATTCTTTCTCTTTTTTACACCCAGACTCCCCCAAAATCAATAAATCTGTTCTTTGCTTATTTTCAGAACTTTACTTCAATATAGGCAAGGACTTTCCTTCCAGCAACAAACTTGACTAACACCATGTCAAGCTTCTGTGTGTGTGTGTTTTCTTTCTCTGTTCCAATTTGAAAAATAATTGGAAATAATATCTGATTGATGTTCTCCCTCTCTCTCTCTTTTAGCTAAAGATTTCCTCGACGAAAGACCTTGATCCATGGCCGCTCATGATTCAGCACTTGATTTTCTGCTCCAGGTGCCCTGCTGCTCCGAGGCATTGTGGGAAATTAGGGAGATGCAGTCTTGTTTCTTAATCCGAGAGAACTTCATACAAATTGTGTTCGTTGACTGCGGTTTTGCATTTCCTTGTTACTGATGTTTTTCTTGTGATTTTCCTTTTGCACTGAACTGCTCCCTGACTGAGACAAGAAACCCTGAAGCGGTTCAGATACCAGGAAAGGGAGAATTGAGAATTGGGTACTGGAGATTTGGAGCATCTCCTGGCCGGTCTTAGAATTTTGTTCAATTTATTGTGATATTCCTCCCCCTTGCCTCTCTCCACTCCTTCTTTCCTGCCCTCTCTCTTTTCCTCTCTCCCCTTCCCTGTCTCCTTCCTTCCCTCCCTCTCTTTCTCTCACTGCCTCTGTCTCTCTGCCGCTCATTGGCAAAAATTAATGAGAAGGGCACACAGCAATTGCACCTGGCATTCATGATTACAAGTGCCCTCCGGAAGAACAGGACAGTGGTGGCCCATTGCAACGGCTGGTCTGGGCCAGCTGTTGGCACATTGAGACATTTCCAAGTCCCCTATAATGTCATGGGCAAGGACAGAGTAATGTGAAGCCTTTGGAAGCCAGCAGGTACAGCTGGAGAGAACTCAGGAGCCCAGGGAGCTACCTGAGCCAGAGAAGGTCTGGGGCAGGAGCCACACAGCCATGTCCCCAGGCTGTCTCCACCGTTGGAAGCCATCATCCCGGAAACAGAGAGATGTGAAGTGATTGTTTAATACCATGATCCAAGATTTAATACCATGATTCATTTGTGCACGAAACCCAGTGCTCTTTTTTGAATGAGAACATAGATCCTTCATTCAGGGCTGGGTTTGATTGCCTTGACTTCATGCCCATCGTTGCTCTTCTGCGGTAATTGTCTGTGCATACGTCGACCTCTCTTACCAGACAGTAAGGAAACAGCGCGTGGGGTTTTTATCCACTTCTGCATCTTCAGTATCTGCAAGAGGACCTTCCAGAGACACACACGTGAAGAGACATATGTCACTGAGCACACTCTTTAGTCCAACCGACTTTTTTGTTCGTTTTTGGATAGGAAGACTTTCAATAAAGGAAGTGGTGTGCCAAGTGGTGAGACCTGTCTCGGCATGCAGCTGCCTGGTCCACAGACCAGATTTTGGGTGACATGGAGCCCTGAGTGAGCACCCTGCTTGCTGGCCTGGATCTAAAGCCTATATTGCGCACTGCCCTCCACATCCATACGTTCCCTCCTTGTGATGGGGCGTGGTGGGAAGGGCACTGAGGCTGGGCCAATCACAGTGCCCCTTTTTTCTGGGGACATGGTTGGTCTCCCTGCGGTCAAGTGTCAAAATCAATTCTAAGTCTAATCAAAGCTGAGAGACTTAAAGGAAATCTTTCTTTCCTAGTTGTGGAGCTGGTGTGATAGCAGCCTGGAAGGTTCCAGAAGCCCTGGTCTTGGCCTCAAAGAGAAGCTCAGCTGGGAAATCAAAGCAACCTGACTAGACGTGGGTATGGCTCTGGCATTGGGCTGCCCCTACCCAACTCTCTGTGACCCCCGGGCGCGTGCATCAGGCATCCCTGCATTCTCCCCAGCTTGTTTGGATTCTGTTTCTGTCCTCTCTATCACAAGAGTCTTGGTGAGGAATCTTAGGGGTCCATGGGAATTTTGAAAGTCTGAATGTTTGAGTTCTTGCTTTTTAGATTATTATTCCTACAGGAGGGAGGTTTCCATGGTCCAATAGGTAAGGAATTTCTATAGAGGCGCTGTCTCTCTAAGACATTTAAATAGGACAGTTTTTTAAAACATTTAAACTACTGTGTCTTCTGGTTATTCATTTTCAAATGTAAATGTGGTTTTTGGCAAATAAGAGACTATTTGGAGTAATCTGTGACCTGTAAGCACATTCCCCTGAAATCCTTTCTCTCTAGATAAACACGGAGCTTCTTAAACCTTAGAGGGAAATCGCACTTAGGATTCAGTATGGATTCCTCCTTCGTGAGTAAAATGAATGGGTTTGGGAGCAAACAGTCTGTTCTTCAATGACTGCAATACTGAAATCTTCGTTTCCAATGGTACTTGGATCCCACAGTACTTTTTCACTGTAACAATGAGTCTGAGTTAAAAAAAATAATGAAGTCATCAGCATGTTCAGAACGGTCAATTTGAAGCTCAAAGCAGGGAATTTTGGGTCTTACCTTCTGCTTCTTTTCCTTTAAAAATTTCTGCAAATTAGGTTCTCTGTAAGTATAGTTTTCTTTCTGTACAATCTGAACCTTAGCTGCAAAATTGGGAAATTTCAAGTTTAAAAGTAGATCTACATCTAAAATAGCTCCACAGGTCGACCTTTGGACCAACCTTCAGAGGTAATGTAAATGTGCTTAGTGGACCTAGATTTTTTGGTGTCTGTTCTGTATCCTTTTCTTTGAAAACACAAGCTCTTTTGCATTCTAAAATGGTTTTGCACAAATCCTGGGGGCCAGCTGGCCCCTACTCCTTCTACTTTCTAACTTGGGAAGCCCAGCATGCACACTTGACCTCCAATGCCCAGAGTACAACTTCGACCAGCACCAGGGATTGTCTTTAGACAGTCCAGGATCAGTATCCCCGGGACCATAGGGAGTCTTCTGGGCTTGCACTTGAGCTCTCAGGAAAGGGACTCACTTTCTCTGGGATCATGAACTGCAAGGACCAAAGTTTAGAGCTATAGACCAGAGTTATAGCTGTAGACCAAGTCCCACGGGAGGTGTTGGCAGCTTTGGCATCCCTGGTCGGCTAAACACCTAGGTTCGGGAGCATCGTATCAAACCTAATGAGCAATCCCAAGTTCAGCAGCTCATGTCCAGGATGATTATGCAGCCACAACCTCCTGGGGACTCCTGGCACCAGCCCCTCCCAGGACGACCTGGCCAGTCTCATCCAGACCAGCCAGCAGTTCGCCCAGCAGAGGCAGCAGCAGATTCCAGAGTTGAAAGAACAGCTCTGAAGTCAAATCAGGAGCGGGACCCCCAGAACCAGCAATGACGACCAGCTCGAGCGACCACCCACCCCTCCCAGAGCTGCCAGCTCCTTCCCACCGACTGGAAGCCTTCTTGCATTTTGCCATTCCCTCCCCCTTGGACTTCCCAAGAGAGAAAAAGGAAAATAACCTGGACCTTTATGTTAGGATGGACTTACTCTACTGGAGGGTGGAGTTTTTAACCTGGCGTGGTTGGAACCTGGGTATCAGTCTTGGAGGACCTGGATCCTTCCACTGTCCCTGGACATTCCAAATTATTTGAGGCAATGGATTATCTTTTGTGCTTAAGATGGTCTGAGTGTGTTTCTGTTACTTATAACCCAAAGAGCCCTGGTGAATCTAGGGTAGAAGTGTAGAAATTAGGAATGATTTTAGTTTTTAACCTAACTTCTGTCAAAGTGTCTAGACATGCTATTTATGGGTCTGGGCTAGTCTGGGAAACTGTGTTTCTTTGTTTGAGCCCCGGGTTTCAGACACTCACTACTGGTTGGGTGTAGGATGCCCTGCACACCTTCAGTGTTTGGTTGGTTGTCTGCTCATTTCCCCTTAAGTAAGTGGCAGATTCAAACAGTAGGGTTAGAAGCATCAGCAGTGGGTTGGGGACGCTTGAAGATCATTAGATACACAGACACATTCAAAACTTTCAGGGGAAGTGATAAATGGATTGAGAATCCGAGTTAGGCTAACTAAAGCTGACATTTAGTGGGAGAAAGTTATAAAAAGCTGCCGTACAGCTGAGTTGGGCCAGATTTGTCACTTGGCTTTGAGACAGAAACTTTCCTTGAGTTCTGGCAACATACTATCTCCTTTGCAGGGTTTGTAAAGCCGGGAAGATATATGACCTATGCCACCTGCAGAGAAGGGAAATGGCGGACTTCGGCCGTGTTCCTGAGCATTTCCACATGTGCATCTGCTCTGCTCCAACTCCAGACCTGGTCTTGGCTGTCACAGGCTGGAGAGGAAAAGTGTTTCCCTTTCCCTTCTGAAAGGGAAGGGTGTGGATGGAGGAGAAACGAAGATGGTGGCCTGAAGACACACTTGAGCTGCTTATATTTCTGAAATCAAAACAAACAAAAAAACCACTTTTGTCTACTCCTGTGATTCTTGATTTTTAAGGGTTAAAACATCCCAGTATACAGAAGTCTCTTCATTTCCTCCATGATTGACTTCGCGTGGGACAGGCTGCTCTGACTGAGAGCAACGCTTGGCCATTTTGGCCTTGGCTTGCCCTCCTGGCCAGCTCTTCAGAACAACCAAATCTAATAACTGAACAGTGTCATGGGAGGAAAGGTCTGGAAATGTGGGAACAGGAACCACAGCACAGAGGGCAGCAAAACAGCTCTCTAGCTGCAAATGCTATGAGTATCGAACTCAGCCAACTGGTCACCTCTTGTGATTGTTTCCGTGACAGCCAGAATCCTAACCTGGAACAATGGCTGCTTTTTCAGAAACAATATGTTTCATTTTGAGATAATCGTAGATCCCCATCGGTTGTAATAAGCAGCACAGAGAGATCCTGTATATCATTCAGTCCCGACTCCCCTCGTGCTAACACCCTGTCCCGTAACCGTATCACACCCGGGCTACTGACATGGATACAATCCGTCCATCCTATTCACAGTTTCGTGGTCTTCCAAGTGCTCACGCTCTACAGACCGGTGAGGTCTCCACCGCAGTCCAGACGCGGGGCAGCTCTACCGCAAGCATTCCCCTCCTTCTAAACATTTAAATCTTTCAACATTTTTGTTGTGGTCGTTAAATGTGATATGTCATTGATTGGAGCCTCGATGTTTTCATGAGAGACAAAGGGAAAGTCGGATTCCAGGCACCAAAGTTTGCCTTCAGCCGTCTCCTGGGATGCCCGTGGGACCCTTGCCCGTGGTTTCCACAATTAGGCTTCTTGAGATGGATGCGGAGGGACGCCGTGTCTGGGAGGAATCGTCCTTTCGATTTCCCTGCACTGATCTTCCTACTCACTGGTCATTATTCTGAAATGAAACCACGAGCTCTTCATGTCGAGATGCCAATACCTTTCCCCTCAGCCATGCTCCTTGCCTGTCAGCTCATTTGGTTGCAGCCTTCTCACATTTACTTAACTTGATGTATAGGAATAATGGAATATAATGAAAATTCTTTGCAAATGATTGATTTTCTTCTGCATGCATCCACATGGTCCACAGAATGTAGTTATTTTTAGTCTGTACCATTCTCTGGCCATATCTTCAGTATAATGTTATCGTGAGAAAAGATCATGGATTTAGTCAGGGATTCTAAAAATCAGTGCATCCATAATAAGGAAGAACTGTCTGTTCTGGGACAGCCGTTTCCAGGACCCTGCCCTGAAGTCTCCTTCTTGGCACTCCACAGGCTCTTGGCCCATCTGAACTCGACCCTCTGGACCAGATCTGCACACCCCATCAATATGTCACAGCTTCCTGAGCCTCAGGATTTTCACATAAATCTTGTACTATTATTACAAACATTAGATGGGCTAGCAGACACAGGCAAGGTCCTTAATAAATGCTAGTTTTATTTTTAGTCATTTGTCAATGATACAGCACCTTCTACAGACTACGTATTTGCCAGAGGGGAAATTTGCCATAGAGGAATAGTGAAAGTATCCTGACCCTCAAGAGAGGGACAGTCCAGTTGGTTTCAACAGTTGTACTAGTGCATTCAGTAATTTGAGAACCATTCAGGGGGTCCACACTTGCTGGGAGCCAGGGAATAGCTTCCTTGAGTTGATCATTCTTGGCTTATTTGGATCCTGGGACAGATGTTGAAGGACCCAGGCTCAGAAAAGGAGGAGGGCGTCTGAGGCAGAGAGGAATGCATAAGCAAGTTCCAGAAATGGGAGAGAACTTTGGCGTGCTTTGGAGCCTTGTAGGGATCAGAGAATGTGTGGGAATAAGAGAGTGGAAGAGGATATATGGAGGGGTCAGGAGGGACCAGAGTTTGAGGGTTAAATGGACCTGCAAAAGCTAAGCTGCTCAACATGGAGGTCTGAGTTTTGGGGAGGCAGAAGGGTGGATGGGCAGACCCGAAATCTGGCATCTAGGCTGATGGGGTTTGGAGCCAAGACCTCGAGTGTCATCTTGAGGCCCTGAGAGGCTCAGACACCCTTCTGGTTATGGGAGGATCCCAGCTCTGGACCCCGGTTCCCTGATGCCAGCCCCACGCTGCTGCCAGTGAGTGATGGAGCTTTGGGCAAGTCACTATGTGAATTAGAGACTGGGTCTGAAACTCCTTCCTGACCCAAGATTCTTTGATTCACAATGGTTCTACAATACCACTGAGTGAAAAAGTCAAGAAGAATATAATAGTGGATATTTTCTGTTGCTGTGAAAATTTTGTTCCGTGTCAGAGACCTTGCACAGCAGGATTGACTGAGGATCTTGACATCTGGCTACTTCTCAGACAAGACAAATCCTATTTGATTATGGCTACTTAGATTCAGTCAACTTTTGACCAGTTTGTCATTGAGGTAGGGCTGGGGTTCCCATAAGAGGGAAATGCAGAGTGAAGGTTGCCATTGCTTATAGGAAGTGGGGTTGTGTTTGGAAACTTCTGGCCTCCTGTTACTTGATCCATTCGAGAAGAGAAAATTTTCCATTCAGATGTGCATTCACAGTGTGTAGAGCGAGGGATTCTCTCTTGGGGAATGCACCCGTTCCCCAGGGCCTCTCCCAGGATGCCCCTGGGATACAGCTTTGGCGACTTGGCTCAGGTGTGCTTGGTGGCACCACTGATGTCTGCTGTGCAGGCTAGTGTCTGGCATGTCCAGGATGGACTTCCTGGGTCAAGCCTTGGAAGCAGCACACAGGAGCTCTGCTGTCCTGCCTGTCCATCACTGGTTGCTGTGGCTGACTTCTCTTTCTGTTCCTTCACCCTGTCTATTTACCTATGTACCTTTCCTTCAGAGATTACGGCTGTAAGACTAGGCCTGTGTTTTGATGGCTGAGGGCAGTCAACTGAGCGAAGTTCCACACTAGCAGAGCAGCATGAGGAGGGAGAAGCCAGTGTCCAGGCTGAGGCCAGCCAGTCCCTGCAGCCTCCTGCAGTAGCCATCAGTGTCGGGGTTGGCATGCCCAGAGATGCACACCATATGGCTTGGAAGGAGCCCTAGTGGGCCAGACCAGCCAACCTGGTATCTATACCCCCGCTGAGCAGTTCTCAGGAGCTGTAAGACCCAGAGCACCTCTCTTCATTACTGAGCAGCCAGCCCCGGGCCTCCCACGTTGCTGGGACTACTTCAGATAGATTACATCCTCTAATGAGCTCTATCATGTTTGGCATGTGATCTCCGACTGTGAATCCATGGCAGACCCAGAAGATGTGTCCTCCATGGACCAGGGGGCCGCACAGCACTGAGTTTGAGATCTGTTGTTCTCTGCATATAGGAAGAGTCATGGCATCTGTGGTCACCTGAGACCCAGCTAAGGGATACATGGAGCCTGGGGCAACTTTGAGCTGTAGCCCATGGGAGTCTAACTGCCACTGGGTTTTTATGACATTCGTGTGGACAAGTGAGGGGTTTACTGGGCTCATGACACCGAAAAGGGCCCAAGGAATGCAAATTTCCCCAGACACGTCCAGTCCTGAGAGCAGACATCCGGCTTCACGCCCTGTGTGAACTGCATGCCTGTCTTAGAGCAAGGCACGTAGAGATGCCTTGCACAGGCCATGAACCTGACCCTGATTACTGCTCTCCCTATGTTGATCAGAAACACCTCCTTTTGCCCACCAGCTTGATGCCGTCCAACCACACTTCGTATCTCTGTAATCTGAGGCAGAGTGGACGGGCCCCACGACGCGCAGAATGCAGACAGGGGGGGCGGTGGAGAAGCCCGTGCCTTTGGGAGCAGATGGACTGACCACGGGACAAGACCGAGCTTCTCCACGTGAGGCTTTCCTGACCTGTGTGGCGGTGAGCCTACCTCTGGAAAGCAGCATCCCACGGAGGTGTGCCTCCTCTGTCTGACTCTGGGCCTCCTCCCTCTGATCTCAGCCAGCTTCCTTTTCCCCACACATGACCTTCACTTCTGCCCAGAGGGACATGTCCCTTCACAGCGCATACAGTTTCCTGGTATTCCTTTATATTTCTGATTGGAAGAGTAAGGTATGCCCGTTTTAGAAATAAAGAAGAGTATGAATAATAAAGAAGTCACCCTCATATTTTCTTACTGTATTTTGATCCGTCTCACTCTGTGGGTGTGTGTGTTTTGTTAACATATGTTGGACCATCCCCTTTATGCTGTCCTCATGTCCTCCAGAAGCGTCCCTGCCTCCGTACCTTTGGTCATCCTGCTCCCTCCTCACGCCCCTCCCCCTCCCACATGCCTTCTTTGGGACTTGCCACACTCCTGCCCCGCTTGCTCCTTGCAGACCCTCTTCCCTGACCATCCAACACTCAGGACTCCTTCTCTGAGCACCGGAGCCCTGTTTGAGCCCTTTGTCGCATCCTGACTTGTACTGTTCCTCAATTTTGTCCAACCTCTGGGGTCAGGAAGGCACACTTCCATTTCTTTGTGTATCCTGTGGCAGCCAACACTGGGCTACGAAAGGATGCGTTAGTGAGATCGAAGAGGATGTTACTGAAGACTAAAAAAAAAAATGAATATATTCAGAGGAACACTTATCTTCATTAATCATGGCAGTCTCAGCCACTAGCCTCTTTTATGTCCTGCTGGTAAAAGTTCATGTGTTTCTTGATTTTTATTCCCGGCAAACTTGACCGTGGACTTGACTACACTTGGTGTTCTCTCGATCGTGTTGACGGAGACTGGAAACAAGCACTTCCAGCTTCCCGCTGGGTGGACCTGTGCTTGGGAGGGCGGGCACGCGGGGTGGGCGTGGGGCTTTCAGGCCGTCAGCCCCGCTCCCGACTCTCCTCCTTCTCCCTCTGGCTGATGCAGGATGAGGAGCTGGAAGCACACAGGACGGGTGCGGGTGGGGGTGTGATTTTTGTGGGGTAACCACTTTGAAAGACCTTCCTTTGGCTAAAGAAAAAAAAAAATGACAGGATCCTACGCAGCTTTGGTTTGTGATTCCGACATCAGGGCTCCCTGTCGTGGTGGGGGCAGACCCCCGCCCATCTCTCTTAGTGATCTGACCCAACGGAGATCTCCTGGTTACAAAGACGCAGCCTCTGAATTTAAAAACCAAAACCAAAACCAAACCAAACCAAAACAAAACCTAATAAATAATTTGTTTTAGTCACAGGGTGTCACGTTGCCATGTTACTGATTTATTTATTTATTTGCTGTGTTACTTATTATGGAACTAGGATAATATTTAAATTGCTTATTTGCAGCATCAAAATAAACAGTGGTTGGGGCATTTTGGCCAACATGAGGCCGCGCGTGAGGATTCCCCGCCTCTTTCCCCGTCCCTGGCTTCCACACATTCTTCCTTCCTGCCGGGTCTGGGTTCTTTCCCCGGTTGCAATTACTCCATTATGCTATTAAAGTTCAGAATGTGCAACACGCCCGACCCCTGAAGGCATTTGCCAGTCATTTTTCTTTATCTCTCCTAATACCTGTAGCTCCCTTTCTGTGCTGACATTTGACTGCGAGCGTTCTGTACCATCTGCTGGTGAGCTGTCTCTCCAAGGCCAGTGGCCTCTGCACCTCTTAAGGCCACTAATCGGGCCCCTGTCAGATCTCCGAGGGGGGTGGCAGGCAACACAGTGAATTAAATATCAAGCAAATCAGATCAAATGGCAGCCTGGCCCCCCAGGTAAGGAGCAGGCTCGGGGTGGCTCGCGTTTGGACGGGCGCCTGTCCTTCCCCGGTTCACGCAGGGCGCGGACCCTTGTTACATCAAGTGCCCCTCGCTTAAGCCCCACTAATTGGGTAGGATTGCTGCCGTCTGATGAGTCATAATTAGGACGAGACGGCTCCAGCAGGAGCCGTCTTATCGGGCGAAGGGTCAGGGACTAATGACTAGCAGAAGGTAAGGGTTTTGTTGATGCCTGTAGTCTCTGTTGGAAAAAAAAAAAAAAGGAAAAAGAAAAAAAAAAATCCACTCCTGCTGCATTTCTTCCGGCAGCAGGCACTGAATCTTTCCCCTCATTTGATTCAGTGACCTCTCAAGTGCATCATCGCCCTGAGGGCTCCGGGCCGTCCAGCAACTGTTAAGCCCCTTGGGCTGATAATCTTCTCCTACGTTTGCCCTTAACACCGGTCGCCCCACCATTAGCCGCAGCTGCGCTGGTGCTCATTAGAGACGATCGATGCCGCCGAGCTAGAGCCGCCCGCACGTCCGCGCGGCCAGCTCCTGCAGATTTATGGCAGGCCCACCAACGCCTTCCTGGCAGCCCCGAGAAAAAGGGGCTCTTAAAAAAAAATGCAAAATGTGGACGAGGATGAAGTGAAAGTACTTATTTACCTTCCTGGTCTTGGGATGTTGTGGACTGTCCAGAGGAAATTTGGTTTCCGCTGTGATGTGCAATTTTCACATCTTTACCTCTGATGCTCCCTGGGTCAGGCAGGGCCAGAATCGGAACATTTCCTGGGGAGAGAAGGACGGGTCCTGCTGAAAGAGGCGCGTGAGGTGGTATGGACTCTGGGCGCAGTTTTCCGCGTGGTTCCTTCCAGAATAGGGCAAGCTGGGGAAGCCGGCCGTGGTTGCTGGAGTCCTGCTTCTCACCAGAAGGTGCTGCCAGAGAGCCTGGGAATGCTTGCCGCCCTCCTTCCCTAGGAGGGATCAAGGCTCCCAGGGTGCACTGGAAGCAGGAGAGGTCTGGGGAGAGGCGGTGGCAAAGGCTAGAGTCGGCTCTGCTCCTCCGACTTCCGCAGGCCAGCATCCTTCCAGGAGGGCTCAAGTTGCCCACCAGGCTGTTCTTTTGTGATGGGCTGGGTGGCGGCTGGACCTTCCCAAAACGAGGAGCAGCCATGGGCTCTCTCTCCAGGGTGAGCAGTGGGCAGCAGAGGTGCCTTTGGCAGGTGTATGGTTGCTGATCCTTCGCAGTTCCTGCTACCCGTGGGAAGGATGGAGAAATGGGAAATCCCAGGATGGGAGCGGGAGGCCACAGTAGCGGCTCCGCATCAGAAAACTCAAGATACTGGGCTATGTTTTCTGCTGAGGGGCCCAGATCGAATGAAGGGATGTCTTGGCTTTGTCTTCCCACTGAAGAAAATTTTCTAGATGAATGTCCAACAGAGCTGCCCAACAGTTTGATAACAGGGAAATGCGTGGGCTGGTGACCAAGGAGCTCAGGTGGCAAGAGAACCCATCGAGCCCCTGCCAGCAACCATGCCTGCAGAGGACGGGAGCTCTGCTCCTGGAAGTGGGGGGCTCCTAACCAAACTCGGGACAGGCTGGCCCCAGACAGAGCAGAGCTCCTGCACGGGAAAGCCTCCAGCTCTGCTTCCCTGAGTGAGGGATGTGACAAAGCAAGTTTAGAGCAATTCCCAACTTTCTCTGTGTCCCTCGGTCTAGGCCTGAAATGTTTAGTGGCAGAATCTGTAATATCTGGAAAATGGGCCAAAAGAAACTTTCCTCTGTAAGGATAAGCAAAGAACAGGGACTTAGGACAAGAGGACTGCAAGTTCTGAGCAATGGCCTTCCATGCAGTGAAGAAAGAGCGAAGACCAGAGGACTCCAGAAATTGGCTAGTTTCTATTGTTAACAAAATTTAGAGTGACGTTGCACCGGTGAAATCAGAACAGGATTTTGTCAAGGTGGCAGAACTCAAGACCCTCAAAGGCACAAATAAATAATTGCTGAATTTAAAACTGCAGGTTTGGGAAGAAGAAGAAGAAGAACAACAACAACAAACCCAAAACCCAAACCTCCTCAAATCCTCTACAGTTTTGCAACTAGAAAGTTGCACCAGTGAGGCAGGAGATGAACTTGAGAACTTAGGGAAACCCAGAGAGAAGGGACAAATAAATAAAGTGATGAAGGAGAAAGTAGGAGACCTGGAAAGACAAAGGATCCAGGGCGCCTGGTGGCTCAGTGGGTTAAGCCGCTGCCTTCGGCTCAGGTCATGATCTCAGGGTCCTGTGATCGCGTCCCGCATCGGGCTCTCTGCTCAGCGGGGAGCCTGCTTCCCTCTCTCTCTCTGCCTGCCTCCCTGCCTACTTGTGATCTCTCTCTGTCAAATAAATAAATAAAATCTTAAAAAAAAATAAAAAGACAAGAGATCCAATATATGTATAATGGGAATTCTGAAAGAGAGAGTCGCAAGAGCAGAGAGACCAAAATAACGATCACCAAGGAATCCTAAGGGCTCGCTGAGTAGTGGCACAAGGCATGGAACTTGAATTTCAAGGTGGAAGCAAATACATGCGTAGGCTGAAAAGTAATTTACCTGCCAGGAAACAGGAAGCCGCTAGAGTTAGCTCATCTGCCTACAGAATGCCAAGTGTGTTTCACTTTTACTGGAACCCCAGCTCTCACACTGTTCTGCTTAAGATTTCCATTTTTAAAAAAAAATTTTTATTTTGTTCGTTCCTTACTGAAACAGTTAACCTGAAAAAAAAAAAAAAAGGTCAATTGCAGTCCTCCTCATCTCCCGTCATAATTGGGATACTTCAGAGAAAAGTAGACAGCTGGTAGCCTTCTCTGCAGCGATGAAGACAAGATGACGCATCAGTGTTTACAGAACTTTTATAGAAAAATATTTTGACCCAAGTACTCTCTACCATCTACTCTGATTTCTACTCAAAATGTGTGATTTTTAAGTGGCATCCAGTTAGCTTGTAAGGTCCATAAGATTGCAAGGACGTGTACCCTCTCATCATCTTCTCGCTCCCTAGCCCCAGAAGGTGCTCCCGACACGTACGCTGACTTAAATGGGTCACCGCAAAGGATACTCTCAGAGAGGAAAAGAACCTGGAAAACAGACCGTTCACATGTCCTTTTTTGAAAAATGTGCACAGTGCAGCCAAGTCCGGCAGGATGGGGGAATCACAGGGTAACAGAGAAGAGATAAACGTCAGATTTGGTCAACACGTAGAGTTTGAATAACTCGTGTTTGTATGATGAAAAACAACCCCAATACAAAAAGGAAATATTGAGAGCAAAAACTGGGTAACTTAGGCAAATAATATAGTATTAATGATCTGGTCTGTGCTTTCAGATAATAGCGAAAATTGGCAAATCAGAGAGGGAGAAAACAAATGCATGCTACATTTTTGTTTTACTTAGAAAACGGTGATAGATAGTATCCCAGGGCTAACAGTGACCAGGGAAAAGTATGTGACATAAAAAAAAAGAGGTGTGAAAATCACCACACATGGAGCAAAAACAGAATTTACAGTGTCCAAAACTCTGAACAAAACAACAAAATAAAAGGGCTAATAAAAATCATTTTTATCAAAAGATAAAATGGAGTGAAAAGAAAGTATTAAAAAAAGACTTATCATAGTAAGTCTAGAGATAAATATACAAAGGTCAAACTCCCCAAATGATAGGCTTTCAGGTTTGATTGAAAACAGAATCACATTAGAACCTATTGATAAGAGACACAGAATTTTAAAGACTTTGGAAACTTTGATAAATAATGGTTGACCTAAGACATATCAGGTAAATACCAATGAAAACTGAGAAGTGGTAGCAATATTAATATCAAATTAGAGTTTAGTTCCAAATGATAGATTTTTATGTTGCTAAAATGTAAAATTCACCATGAAGAGACATACCTATTGCACATTACATAAATAATGAACACTTACATGTAAAATATTCTTATTAGAATGCCTAAAGTCAATTAAAAATGTTAGAAGAAAGTGACAAAGGCATAAGTGATAGGAATCATAAGTGAGTGGACTTCACATGAACAGGAGTGGATGAGACAAGTTGACAAAAATAAGCAAAGAATTGGATCATATATTATAAATAGAGCTTATTCAATATTTTACAAAGTATAGTGAACTTTATATCATTGGAAGAAAGAAGATGATGCCCATGTTATGTTTGTAAAAGTTGATGACAAAAAGAATCTTAATCATAAGGAAAAATTTAATGTATTTTCTTCAACAAACTGTACAAACTGAATCCAGAGCTGTAATAAAATAGTAAGTTTAATAACAATGTAACACAGACCGCAATACACTTAAAAAATTAAGATAATACTCTTCTAGTTCCCATTATATAAAATAGGAATTTAGTCTATAATTCCAGAATACTTACAAAATAAGGACATATAAAGCATTAAGGGTTGAAGCTCAAAGTGAATTCAAGGTCAAATACATCAAATTAAGTGTATTTGTCATGAAACCAGAATAAACAACAATGCACAAAGTAATAAGCCCTTAATTTAATATTGCTTGTAAAAATCTAAGATACTAGATATATAGATATATTAGATATAAGACTATATCTTATATAATATATACTATCTTATATAGATATAAGATATATGTAGATATACTAGATATAAGATTAAAAATCTAAGATATTAAGTTCAAGGAATGTTCAAAAAATGAAAGCAAGAAATATCACAAAAGAGAAACTTATGA
Organism: Mustela nivalis; assembly: GCF_964662115.1. NCBI lineage: Eukaryota > Metazoa > Chordata > Mammalia > Carnivora > Mustelidae > Mustela > Mustela nivalis. The sequence goes on from NC_139021.1 coordinate 183,107,392, forward strand.
ATTAGGACATAGTAAGCAGTAAAGTTAAGAAATTCAAGAACTTTAAAAATAAGCAATACACATTAAAATACATTAAAATAGATAAACCGTTGGCACATCTGATTTAGGATAAATACATAGAAAAGGAGGAGTAAGTGAATGTGACTGAGGAAACAAACAAAAATAAAATACTAGGATATCTCCATGGTAATAAAAACTATAAAGAAATACTGAGAAGTAGCATGTACAGTTGACCACTCAGTGACTGGAAGATTTTTCTGAAGAAAATAAAATCTCCATGTCTGACTATAAAAGGAGAAAAATTCTATGGGTTAATAATCTAGGAGAGTAATTTCAGATGCTGCTTATGGTTTAATTATTATACCTCTGTGAGATCTTAAAATGAATCTCTTTGTCAGCCCCTCTCCATTATTATTCAGTATTTTGCTCCTTCTTCCAGAATAATTTTAGAATTCTTTAGAGTTTGGGGGTGAGGGATTTCAGTCCTGTAAGAACAAATAATTCCCCTGCTGTATGAAAGATTGCAAAGCACAGGGAGAAAATGTTTCCTGGTGCATTTTACATAGCCAGCTGGGGCTTGAATCTAAAACCTTTAAGGCAGAAAATTCCAGACCCATCTCACTGGGAAGGTGAAGCTGGAACAGTGGGTGGGGTTGGCCCCTGGTGAGATCAGACTGGAGCCATCGAAACAAAGAACAAAAAACCTTAAATAATATATAACAAATTGAAAACAACAGTTTCATATACTATGTAGATCTATTTCAGAGATGCAATAATGTTTTAATATTCAGAAATCCATTAATAAAATATATCACATTGGTAGATTAAAAGAGGAAAAACTTAAATAAATTCCCAGAGGACACTTGATAAAATTCAACATCGATTTCTAATAAAAACTTAATAAGCCAGGACTAGAAGAATGTTTCCTTGACATGGGAAGACAATATGAGATCTGCAGCAACATCACATTTAATGAGGACTCTCCATAGGTCCTTGAAAGTCTGGAGCAGGGCAGGGATGCTACTATTCCTTCGTTAGGGACATCATTCTAGAAATTCCAACAAGTGTGATAAGACAGGAAACAGAAATCATAAGATTAACTTCTAGAACAGACAAAAATCTACATGTGGTATGATTAGATGTCTAGGCACCCTAAGAGAATATTTTAAAGAAAATAGTTGGCAGAGTTTCTTTTGAGAGTTGCTGTACGAATCAATCGCTTTCCTATATTCCATTAAAGATCAGCTGGGAAGTAAAGCAATACAAGGTTTCCAATCTCTAAGATCAATATAACACACTAAATCTTAGGAATAAACCTAACAAAACGCGCAGGGGTCCCCATGAAGGGAAGCAGGTTTTGAGAGATGCCAACCAAGACTTGAGTATGTAGAGATACAGACCTTGATACTGAATAGTGGAAAGAAGCCACATTTCCCCAATTTAACTTACGCTTTTAGGACAATTCTTATCAGAATTCAAATTTAAGGTTGACTAGCTTATTCTAGAAGCTATTCAGATATTGAATACTAAATCAGAAGGAGGGCACGAGAGAGGGTTTGAGAGGTATTCCACACTCAGTGTGTGGTGGGGGCGGGCATAGGAGGAGACCGGTGGACAGGTGCCCACTCACCCGACGTAGGGTACTTGTGGATTTCAAACACATAAGGGAAGTTTGATTGCTCAGTAAATGATGATGAGATAGCTGGTTGATTATTGGGAGAAGTGTCCCGCTCTCACCTCTAGATGAAAATTCATGCTGTGATTAAAGAGGTAAATACAAGAGAACAAATGGACTTTGAGTTCTAAGGGCTACACTTCTGTCTGCTTTCCAGGTAGGGAGGGAGAACCAGGGAGAAGCCCAACAGGAGCACGACAGAGAGTTTTTTTTTGGTAAAAATTGGAAAATCCCCAACACCAAGTTACACCCTAAACAGTCTTGACAAATGGGGACACATTGTAGCAGACTGTTAAGTAAAGAATGATCACCTTCAAATACATAAAGAACTCTTACAATTCAGTAAAAATTTGGGGGACGAATGCCCCAAAACATGAAATAAGAACTACTGGTACTCAGTAAGCATCTCCAGAAATATTCATCCTATTAAGAATGAAGGAAATACAACTTTAAGTAATAACAGTTATATTGGCTGATCAAATTAATAAAGATTTCTGAAAGAGGTAATGCCCAGTGTTGGCAAGGTGATGGGAAAACAGTAATTCTTACGTATTTGTATATGAGATTTTCCAGAGGTGAAATTGACAATATGAATTAAAACTTCAACATTATTCTGAGACCCCGGACCTGGGGCACATATCCCAGGTAAAGAATTACCGAACCATGAAGGGTCACGTGTGGGGGTGGGGGGTGCAGGGATCCGTGGTGCTCATTATAACCCCCAAAAAGGAGGAACAGGGTAAAGACCCAGGGAGAGGAACAGGTTCACTAAATTGTGGACCATGAAAGGCTACGGAGCACTAAGCTGCCATTAAAAACCACGTTCTCAGCAACGAAGCACACACAGCAATAGTCACAATATATTAAATAATAAAAGTACGGGGCGCCTGGGTGCCTCAGTCGTTGGGCGTCTGCCTTCGGCTCAGGTCAGCATCCCAGCATTCTGAGATCGAGGCCCATATGGGGCTCCCTGATCGGGGGAGCCTGCTTCTCCCTCCCCAGCTCCCCTGTGCTTGTGTTCCCTCTCTTGCTATCTCTCTCTGTCATAAATAAACAAAATCTTTAAAAAAATAAATAAAATCGTCAAAGTAGGTTGCAAAATGTTAGATACGTTATCATCCCAATGTTGCAAAAGTGGTAGCGACGCCCAGACAGAAGACAGAAGGCGATACAGAGCTCACTTCCTTCTCTTGGGAATAGGAGGAATTTTTATTTTCTTCTTCATCCTTTTCTGAAGTCTTCAAAATATATGCTATGACACTGTGTGATATATGCAAGTCGCAATCATAATTATAATAAAACATTTAAAAGCTTCATAAGGGAAACAGTCCTGGTCTTGTTACCTGGTGCCCATCTGAACGGAGCAGCCCAGGGTTCCAAGAATGGAAGGTTTGGCGTGCGTTCTCTCTGGACTTCTCGCTCTGTTTCTCTCTTTCCCTCCGTCTCTCCTTCCTGTCGGTCTCTGTCTTTCTTCCTTTCTCTCTCTCCCTCACTTCTTCTCTCTCGCTCTCTCTCTGCCTCTCTCTCTCCTCTCTCTGCCTCTCTCTCTCCTCTCTCTGCCTCTCTCTCTCCTCTCTCTGTCTCTGCGTCTCTCTCCCGGCTGCCAGTCACTTATCTCCCTCTGGCCGTTCCCAAATGGTCCTGGTTTCCAGTTTCTTGGCTCAGAGGTAGCATCTCCTTACTTAATGTCTGACTCCCTCTTTTTATATCAGATCGATTTTCCTTCTCAGGCTTCCGGCATCCTGGCTTCATTTCCTGAGAAAGCTGTTCCCGAGTCACAGACAGTGCCTTGCCTCCGCCCTTGGAGTCCCTGTGAGGGAGGGAGGAGATGGAATGTTCTCCCCTCCTGGTCGTGCTCTGCTCCGTCCTGAGGGGCCCACTCGGGCTCCTGATTCACGCTGCTTGTTCTGGGCGTGAATGAACTAGGCTGCCTCATTGACAGAAATCTTGAGTTAGAATTGCCAGACTTCCCAAACAGAAATACACAATGCCTAGTTAAATTTGGCTTTTGATGAACAATACATAATTTTTAGTATAAGTAGATCTTAATCGTTTCATGGGACGTACTTACCCCGAAAACAAGCATTGTGTGTGTGAAATTCAAATTTAACTGGGCAACCCCTATTTTATCCGATGACCGTACCCCACAAGTGGGTCAAATGCCAAGATGACCTCCTGTGTTACCTTGGCCTAAGTCACTCTGTCTCCAGTGGGTTCTTTATACTCCACCGTCCAGTGTTTGAGCAAACACAGTCATCTCCTGATGGGTCTATTTGGGTCCTGCCCATGGCTAGTCATCAACTGGCTGCTGAAACACGAGAGCTTGGCCGTTCCTGTCTGTAATCGAAAATGGAATAGCCACCAAGTTTCATAAGCAGAGAGAGAAAAATTAAGGAGCTGAAGAATTAATGGAAATGGTTGTTGTTGTTTTAAATATTTCATTTTATTTATTTGACAGACAGAGATCATAAGTAGGCAGAGAGGCAGACAGAGAGAGAGAGAGCAGGAAGCAGGCTCCCCACCGAGCAGAGAGCCTGATGTGGGGCTCGATCCCAGGACCCTGGGATCATGACCTGAGCCGAAGGCAGAGGCTTTAACCCACTGAGCCAGCCAGGCGCCCCATGGTCTTCGTTTCGTGAAGGAGAGTAGAACGCTGGCCTCATGGATGAGCTTCTTTTCCTCTACTGGGGTTAGTAGAGTCGATGCCCGTCACCTTGTCTCTTTCACGGAGGGGTCTGTCGCTCTCCCTCGTGGACACACGCTGGACCGGGAAACACGGAGTGCGTGCCAGAGGGGTGCACGGGACGGCCTCTTTCCAGGCGTGCAGACCCTTGTGTTTTAGCTCTTCTCTCCGCTGAGTGGAAATGATGAAACTGGCAAGATAGACCTGGGAAGAATCAGGAAAGTATAAGCACGGGAGGAACCATGAGCATCAAAATCCAGCTGGTGTCACTTTTTTCCAGTGATTTTAAAAATGATTAGAGGAAGGGGCACTGCTTGTTACAAATTGCTCTAGGATAGAAGCTGGCAAATGAAGCTTTTGTTTGCAGCAACCACCTCTACGGTCGTTCGTGCTCCTGAGTTCGGTCAGAGCCAGGGCAGTGCAGACGCCCTGTGTGCAAGGCTGGGTTTGGCATCCTGGGGCCCGAAACCCGGGGAAGGCATGGTGCCCAGCACCCCGCTGGGGACGTCGTTGGGTCCCTTCTACCGAGACAGCAGAGGCATGTGGTCCCGCCTCTCTCCTGGCAGGAGGCGTCTCTTCTCCGGGAAGGAGCCTGTCCCAGAGCTGTCCAGAGCAGACCATGTTTTATTACCTCTCCGGCTTCTGGTTGCCCGCCAGGAGCTGGAGCAGAAGTGCCAAAATGCTGTAAGAAATCAGATCACGGAGAGCGGCTGCTCACATGGCATTTCCAGCTGTTGGCTCTGCAGCAAAGCTCTTTGTAAATTTTGTAAGAAAACATGCTCTCAAGAGGTTTCCATTTCAAGTTGGCAGCCTTAAGTCAGGAGAGCTGGAGTCAAACTTTTTAAGGAATGTCTGAGCTTGGATCCTGCTCTGTCTTTAGCTTGGTCTCCAAGTTTTGGGGCCTCGGATTTGGAAGCGCTGTGGCTGGCTGATAATGGGCGAGCTTGAACATGCCCGAAGGGGGAGCAGGGCGTGAGGCTCCCATAATACCCTCTTTGGCTTCAAAGGGCACACCGCACGCCCAGGAGATGATTTATGGAGCCCGGTTAGGGAAGAGATTAGGGGCATCATTTAAACACAGCTCTGGTTTTCTTTCTTCTGGGAAAGTAGCCTCTTTTCATTCAGAAAAAGGTAGCAGGAGTTCTATTTAGCATATCCAATTTAAGTCATCTCTGGGCTCTTGAGCTCTTTTCCCCAAATCATTGTGCTGATCCTCTTCTGGCCCGACCATCCAATTCTGACTTCTGGGCTGGTCGGCTACGCACCCGGCTGTAGCTGGGCTGCTCTCTAGTTAACACCCGATTTTGACTCCTCGTGTTTTTACACGGACATTTTTTCATCTTTCCTTTCATTTATCTCTCTTAGTCTTCTTGTTTTCCTGAGTTTTGCCGACGGCGGATTGACAGTGACTGACACCATGCAGAACCAGGTGGCAGGTGGCAGAGAAGGAAACTCAGCTGAAAGAGAAATGTGGGGTCTCCTCGTCCCCCGACCCCTGAAATGGCCCTCTGGTTAGAAAGGTGGTGAATCCCGAGCTGTGTTATTTTTATGATTCCGCTCGTGGGAGGTTTGCACATTTTAAAAACGTTTGAATTTAGGAAGTCCCAAACTTTGCTGCATTTAATACTTTTGTCTGGAGAATGTCTTCATCCATAAAAGCAAATATTTTTCTCTGGATAGAGTCTGGGAATGATGAGATATTTCTGTACCGCAGTGTGGTATACGAGATTATAAACTTCCCAAACATTAAAATCAAGCACTTCTGGAGGGACATTAACTCTTTCAGGCCACTTAGATATCTCCCCAAGTGCCCGTCATAAATCCAGGAAACTACATTGTCACTGTTCTATTCAGGAATAATTTTGCTCCAATGCATTTCTGCACCATACATAATTCTATTTTAGGGAGTAAAGATGTTAACTTATGTCAGGAGAGCCTGCTGATTGGTTCTGTCTCGCACGGTATTATTTTAAATCGATGGCCGCGGCTGCAAAATCAGATAATTTCTCAGAAGACTTGCATGGAAGCATATTCTACGGTTGTTTATGTTTGAGGTGAGAGCTTTCGATTTGAATCATTGTTCCAAAATAGATGAATGTCACGTGTGATATCAGTTAATGTACATCAGGCGTTTGGGGAAACTGAACCAAAGTGGAAAATCAAGCTCCCCAAAGAGTTGCTTCCAGTGGGAACTTAATCTCTGGTAAGCAGGAGAAGCCAGCGTCCGGGGTCGGGAGCAATACCCGGGGACAGAGCAGATGGCTGCCTGCCCCCAGCCAGGAAGACCCAAATGGAGCAGCGGACTCCAGAAGCCAGGCCGGGGCAGACAGGCACGCGGAGGGAGAGTCAGGCGGCAATGTTGGAGGGGTCGGACCAGTGAGTGCATCGAGGTTTGCAGAAAGCCCCAGACAGACAGACGGAGAGAAGGAGGTATAATCACATATTATTTCTCAGTCCTCAGACTCCACGAGAAATTGGAATTCTGAAACATGTCTTGGGAATTTGTAGATCAAAGCCTCTGGATTCCGCCTGGGAAGTTGCCCCAGAAAACTAGTTATGAGGGAAGAAACCGGCATAGATTGGCTAAGTAGATGGCATTCTCTTTTTCCACAGCCAAAGGCAAACGTCTTCGGGACGCTCGCCTGACGTTAGCGAGACCCGGCTGTCCTCCCGATTGGCGTGTAACGTCCTTGGCACGACAGTGACCTGCGACGGTGCCCCAAAATGACTCAATTTGTTTCCCAGAAATAAGAAGGGATAGACATTGTTGGAACCCTTTCAACTCCAGGAGGGGAGGAGTTTCAAGTTCCAGGGAGGAAAAGACTGGAACACTTTGTCACATCTGTGTGGAAATTGGCGGTCCAAATGAGCACGTCCCTTTCCCTGGGCCTCACCGGGGAGCAAATCTCATTAGCTGTGTGTGTGGGACACGGGTGGTGCGAGGCGGACACACCTTTCAACAGGCACAAAGCACGGGAGCAATTAGGTGTGACTGAGACACAGCAGGTAACAGCCAGAGGACGAACACGCCGGCTCCGAGTTCCGGAGAGTGTGTGGCTTGACTCCGCGCTGCGGATAATGAGGAAACATCCTGTCGCAAGAATTGCCACCATGTTTTAGGTAGACACTGACAGTTTCACAAAGGCCACCAGGAGGGGATAAGCCTTGGAAAATCTGAACCACGAACGTGGAGACTCCAATCAAATTGTCAAGCCTCACAGCTGTAGACAGCGTGGGGGCGGCAAGAGGACCAGGAGTCTGGGTCGGGAGGCGCCCTGCTCTCTCCCCCTCTGCCCCTCCTTCTGGAAGCCCTCTCGGCTCTCAGGCGCTGGGGAAAAGCCAACAACAACACCCTTCCCTCTGACACCCCGCTGCAGAGCTAACCCTCTTTGTCCGTCTCTTAGATGCGCTGATTTTTATGAACAGAAAGATATTTTTCCCACTGTTTTTTTCAGGGCCTGGGAATGTCCCCCAAAGTTCATAGCTAATAAGTATAATACATTGATAAAGTGAGATCATGAGATTTGGGGCTAGCAAGAGTGATTATCTCTCCAAATTTTTGAGACGTACATAATATAAAAATTAAATGCCAGTGCAATTAAAGGAATTTTTTTTTTTCAGCATCAGAATTACTGAAAAGAACACACACGTGGACATGGGGTTTGTTATGAATAATTCCTAGATTCCTGGGATCTCTGAAGCCCTTTTCCAATCCTAAATTAGAACAAAGAACAGGTTGCCCACCACGGTCGGTTAGGGTGTTACTAACAGTAGATGCCAACTAACGGGCTGGTGGTGGTCTCTCTCTCTCTCCCTTGCAGAGACGGAGGATTACATCATTACGTCACGCACATCTCTTGTAGGGTCGGATGTTGCTTGCTTTGGAGACATCATTTCTCGGTCAATGGAGAACGGAACATTCTGGGAGGGGGAGGTGGAAGCGGGCTGACCCAGCCCACTCCCCAGATCTCCAGCTTCCTCAGTAATTCACTTGCTCTTTGAATCAATTTAGGTCTCTGCAGCTTTGTCCCAATGTAGGAACTTTCCCTCCACCCTTGGCCCCCAGCCTCCCTGTGACTTAGTCACGTATTTATTTGGGCTTTGCGATTTTTATCCCAGGCATGCCGGGAGAGGAGGTAACTCTACCCATGCAATTTTCCAGAGCGTGTTTCTCTGTTTGAGATGGTACCTCCTTCTCTGTTTCCCCATCTGTCCATGGGGGTTCGAGAGCTCCCTCCTGAACCTCTAGAAGGTCTTTTGCATAAGCCAGGCATGTCCCACTGCCGACCTCGGCCACACTAAATAATCAGTCATATTCTTGTTAATACTGTTTATTGGGGCACCTGGGGGGTTGGGTCAGTTGAATGTCCAAGGTCTCGGGGTCCTGGGATGGAGCCCCACATCTGGGTCCGTGCTCAGCGGGAAGTCTATTTAAAGATCTCTCTCCCTCTCCCTTTACCCCTCCCTCTGCTTGCTCTCTCTCTCTCTCTCTCAAATAATCAAATAGATCTTTAAAAAAATACTGCTTTATTACACAGGGCAACTGGTCATAGTACTAGCTCATTTAATTTTCTTTGTTGAGGTGCATGCTATATTAGTCTCTACCCACATTCACAGTGAATGAACCAAAGTACCGAGGGGTCGCTGTGATGACCGCTGACCCGGGGCTGCCCCCACCGCCCAGCTGGCCCAGCTGCGGTAGGCAGAATGCTGGCGTCGGCAGAGCTTGGGCCGGACCAAGCTGGACTTGATTGGAATCCAGGGGCCGGACCAGTTCAGGCAAGTTATTTATTCAGTCTTGGCCTCTGTTTCCTCTATGAGCGGGCGATAGCAAACGACCTAGGTCATCGGCCTCTCTGGCACGGAGCAAACCCTCGCCTGGTGCTGCCTGTCCTCCTGGGAGATGGATTTTTACTAGTAGCTACTTAATTCTCTACTTTAAAGACTCACTTCTAAAATGGTAAAAGTAATTTATATGAACTACAGAACAGTTTGGAAAACCTGGAAAACAAAGTTGAAAAAATAACAGAATCTGACTACTTAGAAGTGAATTTTTGTATATTTGCGTCTGCTTGTGTTTTTAAAGAATGTTTTTAGCCTTAAAAAAAAGAGAATTTTTTAAAATTAATTTATTTATTTTCAGAAAAACAGTATTTGTTATTTTTTTTTACCACACCCAGTGTTCCATGCATTTTTAACCTAGTTGTGATTGTACTAGAAGTTCAATGTCCGGCTTTTTTCTGTTCAATCAAAATTCTAACAGAAATATTTTATCTTTTTATTATTTTTTTTATTTCTTAAAATGTTTAAAAGATTTTACTTGTTTATTTGAGAGAGAGAGGCAGAGAGCGAGCCAACACATGCAGCGGGGGAGGACTGAGTAAAAGGGAGAGGCAGGCTCTCTGCTGAGCAAGGAGCCCAAGTGGGGCTCGATCCCAGGACCCTGGGATCACGATCGAAGCCCGAGGCAGGCGCTTAGCTTAATAGGCTGAGCCACCCGGGTGCCCTATATTTCATCTTTTTAATTAAAAAAGTACTTAAAAACATACTTTGGTGAAACAATAATATTCTAATATATGAACAAACGTAAGTTTGGAGTTTAAAATACCACATTCATGTAAGGTTTACTTTTTTATTTTATAAAAAAAGTGTTACAACTAATCTTGGGAATGGAACTTTTCTGTGTGTTTTGGATTCTTTTTTGAGAATTCATTAGTAGTTCTGGTATGACTGGGTCATAGGTTATAAACAGTGTTAAGGCTCTGATGAACAAGGCCAAATTGCTTTCTGAAAGGGTTGTTCATGCAATTATGTCCCAAGTTTGAGAATCCATCCGACGGTGTTTCATATCTCCTATTTCAACTTACTTTTATTAGGGTAAAATTTAAAACTAATAACACTTAGGCATTTTCAGTGTATATCCAATGAGTTTTGACAAATGCATGTAATCTCTCTCTCTATTCCTGTGTGTATACATACACATAGAATCATGATACAGAACATTTTCATCAACCCACAATTTTTTTGGCGCTCCTTTCTGTTAATTCTTTCCCCTAAGCATGCTTGGCTCTAAATAACCACTTTTATGCTTTTATTATCTTTTTGGTCATGTGAGCTTTGCTTTTTCTGAAGTTTCATTTAAATGGAATCATAGGATATGTGTTATTTTTGTGCCCGGCTTCTTTCACTGAGCTGGATACTGTCTTTATTAATGTCTATATCCCTAGTTATTTTGCTTTTTTCTGTGGAGTAGGATTCCCTTGTGTGGATCTAACCACAATTGGTTTATCATCTCTCTGTTAATAGATGTTTGAACGTTGCCAGTTTGGGGCTATGATTTCCGAGTAAGTCAGTTCCCAACATTTATGTACAAGCCCTTTTGTGTGCCCATGTTTTTATTTCTCTTGGATAAATATTAAGGAGTGGGATTGCTTTAATTTAAATTTCTTTAATGATTAATAATGTTGGACATTTTTCATGGGTTTATATGGTTTTGTTATCTTCTCTTGTGAAATGTTTGATCAAACCTTCTGTCTACCTTTTTTTCTTTTTTGAATAAACCGACTTGTCGTTTTATTTTTGGGGTGCAGGAATTCTTCCACTAAATTCTTTATTGGATAATGTATTTTGAAAACTATTTGTCCTTTCTCCAATTCTATCACTAGCTTCTTAATTTTCTTATCAATGAACAAAGGTTTTTAATTAAAAAAAAACTTATTGACATATAAAACATATACCATACAATTCACCCTTTAAAATGTATAATTCAGAAGTTTTGGTATATTCAGACAGGTAAACAACCATAACCATTGTCAATTTCAGAACATTTTCTTCACTTGAAAGGAAACTCTGTACACTTCAACTATCCTAATCCTATGCTCTCCGAGGCCCCCTTCCCTGCCTGACCTGCCCCACACTCTGTATCCGTTTTCTTACTCTGGATGTTTCATATAAATAGAACCATTGTAGTTGTGATCTTCTGTAAGCAGCTGCTGTGAATAGCATGATGATTTCTAGATTTTTTGTATTGTAATATGTATCAGAACCCCATTCTTTTTTATGGGTTATGGTTGAGTAATAGTCCATTGTATGGATGTACTACATTTTGCTCATTCATTCTTCAGTAGTTGGACATTTGGGTTGTTTCTACCTTTTGGTTATTCTGAATAATTCCTATCTATATATTTTTTAAATCTTTACATGTATAATTTTACCGTTTGACATTGCAAGTAGCAGTATATGAAGGTTATGACTTCACCTTTTTGCCTACACTTGGCGTCTGACTTCTTGATCATAGCTCTCCTAGGGGATGTGAAGTGATATCTCATTATGGCTTTTTTCTTTTATATTTATTTTCTTTTTATTGACCATGCACTGGCAATACTCGTGGTGATAATGCATTCCAGAATAATGTTTTTAAACACTTTGTGCCTATGTTCACAGGAAATTAGTTCTTAACATTAACTCATTATCATAAAATGAATATTTTCTCCCATTACGTGGTTTGTCTTTTCACTTTCTGAGTTCTATAGTTTAGGTCTAATGTTTTAGTCTGGATCCATTTTGAGTTAACTTGTGTATACGGTGTGAGGTAAGAGTCCAACTTTATCCTCTCGCATGTGCCAGAGATCCAGGTGACCCCATGCCATTTGTTGCCGACTATTCTTTGGCCATTGAATGATCTTGGCACCGTTGCCAAAAGTAAGTTGACCATAAATGTATTTTATTTCTATTTTATTGATCTAAATGTTGATCCTTAAGCTAATATTGTGGAATTTCTATTTCTGTGGCTTCGTGTTAAGTTTTGAAATTGGGAAGTGTGTGTTCTCTTTGTTCTTTTTATTTTTATTTTATTGTTCTATTTTTTTTTAAAGATTTATTTATTTATTTGAGAGAGAGAGACAGAGAGGTGAGGGAGGAGGAGAGGAAGAGAGAGAATCTCCGGCAGACTTCTGCTGAGTGCTGAGCCCAACACAGGGCTCCATCCCAGGGACCCTGAGATCATGACCCGTGTTGAATCCAAGAGTCAGATCCTACTGGACTGAGCCACTCAGCTTCTCCACTTCCTCTTCTTTTTAAAGATTGTTTTGGTTATTCTGGGTTCCTTGCACTTCTAGATGAATTTTAGCTTCATCTTGTTGATTTTTATGAAGAAGTCAGCTGTGATTTTGATAGAGGTTTCCTTGAATCTTTAGATCAACCTGGAAAATATTGCCCTTAGGACAATGAGTTTTCTTTAAAATCTCTATTAAAGCTGTGTGGTTTCTGTGTGGGTTGTGTTCCATTGATTTAGAATAGAGGGAACTTCCTCAACCTGATAAAGGTTACCTATAAAAAAACCTACAACTTACATTCTTTTTCTTTCTTTTTTTTTTTTTAAAGATTTTATTTTTATTTATTTGAGAGAGAGCATGAGCAAGGAGAAGGTCAGAGAGAGAAGCAGACTCCCCGTGGAGCTGGGAGCCCAATGAGGGACTCAATCCCGGGACTCTGGGATCATGACCTGAGCCGAAGGCAGTTGTCCAACCAACTGAGGCACCCAGGTGTCCCCAACTTACAATCATTCTTAATGGAGAAAGACTGGATGCTTTTCCCCCAAGATCAGAAACAAGAAAAGGATGTCCACTCTTCACACTTCTATGTAACACTGTACTAGAAGTTCTAGCCATGACAATTGGGCAAGAAAAAACAGTAAATGATGTCCAAGTTGGAAAGGAATAAATAAAACTATCTCTATTCACAGATGGTAGAATCTTGTATATAAAAAATCCTAAAGAATCTACCAATGAATTAGTAGAATTAATGAATGCAACAAGGCTTTAGGATATAAGATCAATATACAAAAATCAATAGTATTTCTATATACTTGCAATGGACAATCCTAAAATGAAATTCAGAAAACAATTCCTTTTAGGGTAGCATAAAAGTAATCAGAAAAAAATAACAGTAGAATTATAAATCTTATATTATGAAAAGTATAAAACATTGTTGAAAGAGAAATTTTAATTTAGATGAAGTCCAGTTAATCTCAGTTGCTTATTTTTCCTGTATTTTCTTATTAGAAAATATTTGCATACTGAAAGTCACAAACAGTATTTTTCTATTTTCCTGTAGAAGTTCTATAGGTTTACTCTTACGCATTAGTCCATGATCAATTTTGAGTTAATTTTTGCGTACATTGTAATATAAGGATTAAGATTCATTTCTCCCATGTGAATACCCATCGAACTGCCTTGGTGACCTTTGTCAAAAATTCATTGATCACATATGTGGAGGACAATTTCTGAACTCAGTAATCTGTTGGATTGATCTATGTCTATCCCTGCACCAAGACCACACTGTCTTATTTACGGTTGCTTTGGATTAAGCCTTGAAATCAGCAGTTTAAGTTCTTTACGTGTGATTCTTTTCTAATTGGTCGCAGCTATTCTCAGTTGTTTACATTTCCCTTTAATTCTTAGAAACAGCTTGGGTTCTCTGCAAAAAATCCTGCCGAGATTTTGATGGGAATTATGTTATGCCCATAGATCAGTTTGGGGGCAGTTGACTTACTCACTGTTTTGGTATCGGCATAATGCTGACCTCGTTGAAATTGTGGCTGCTTTCCTATTTCCAGAGTAGTATGTGTGGAATCAGTCTCATTCCTTCCTTTACTATCCAACCAAGTTCACAAGGAAAGACAGCTGGCTCTCTAAGTTATTTATTATGAAGAGGTTTTTAACTAGAAATTCAGGTTCCTTATTTCTTCTTGAGTGAACATTGCAAGTTTGTGTCTTTCAATCAATTTGTCCATTTCATCTTAAGTTGTCAAATGTGTTGACAAATTTTATAATATTGTGCTATTATTCTCTTGATTGCATTATAATATATAGCAATGTCACTTCTCATTCCTGACACTGGTACTTTCTTTCCTCTCCCTGTCTTTTTTTTCGGTCAGTCTGGCTAGAGGTTTATCAGTTTTATGGCTCAGCTTTTGGTTCCGTGCATTTTCTTCCTCTCCTACGCCTTCTTCTCTCCCTGTTTTCTGTCTCATGAGTTTATCTTCTGACCTTTATTCTTTCTTTTCTTCTACGTATTTTGGTTTTAATTTGTTCTCCTTTTTATAATTCCTTAAGGTGGAGGGAGGCTGAAGTCATTGATTTGAGACATTTCTCCATTTCTAGCATAGGTTTTTAATGCTATAAATTTCTCCCTAAACACTACCTTAGCAGCATTCTGCAAATTTTGGTATGTTAGATCTTCATTTCTCAGAAGAATTTTAATTTCCCTTCTGATTTCTTGTGTTATTCATGCAACATCAACAAGTGTGTTATTTCATTTCCAAATATTTTATGACTTTACAGATATATTTCTGGTATTGATTTCTAATTTAGTTCCATTGTGGTCTAAGAAAATCCTATGATTTGATTCTAATACGAGTCTTGGTTGGTGTCACAGAATATGAACTATCTTGTTAAATATTCCTTGTCCATGTGAAAAGAACATATTAACTCCTGTTATGGCGGGGGCTTTGTATGCATGTTCATAAGGTCAAGCATTTTGTGGTTCAGTCCTCTAGAGCTTTATTAATTCTTTGTTCTACCAGTTATTTAGAGAGGGGTATGTAAACCCCTCACTATATGCGAGAATTTGTTTATTGCTCTTTAAACTTCTATCAGTGGTTTTTTTTTTTTAAGATTTTATTTATTTATTTGACAGACAGAGATTGGAAGTAGACAGAGAGGCAGGCAGAGAGAGAGGAGGAAGCAGGCTCCCCGCTGAGCTGAGAGCCCGACATAGGGCTCGATCCCAGGACCCTGAGATCATGACCTGAGCTGAAGGCAGAGGCTTTAACCCACTGAGCCACCCAGGCGCCCCAAAGTTCTATCAGTTTTTGCTTTATGTATTTTAAAGCTTGTTACCGGATGCGTAAATGTTAATCATCGTAATTTCCTCCTGATGAAGGAGCTCTTCATCCTTTAAGATCTTCATACATGGTAATATCCTTTGCTCTGAAGTCCACCTGGTCCGACTTCAATATGGCTATTCCAGCTTCTGTTTCTTAGTGCCAGCCCCATAAGTATAGACGCAGCTATGGTCCCATTATTTTACTTTTAACCCATTCGTGTTCTATTGAAGGTGGGTTTCTTGATGGCAGAATCTGGCTGGGCCTTTTCTTCTTTCTTTAAACATTGTCTGACACTTCTGACTTTTCCATGAGATGTTTAGAAGATTTAAATTTAACGTTGTTATTGGCACGTTTAGGTTAAAATAGATGGTCTTGCCCTATGTTTTCTTTTTGTGCTACCTGTTCTCTTTTCTTTTTTCATTCTAGATTTATTAAACATTTTTATGATTGTATTTCATTTGTTTAGTAGTTGTATTAGTTAGAACATTTTGCATATTTTAGTGATTGTTTTCATGTGTCTGTTGAACTTACCATGACCCACCTTCAAGTGATACACACTTTCACAGACAGCGCAAGAATCTTACAATACTGTAGGCACAATTATCCTTCCCCAGCCCGTGTGCCTCGGCCACGCTGTTCAGTTTCGTATGTTACAAACGCCAGCTTACGTTGTCATTATTGTTGTTGACACAATCAATCATCTTTTAAAGAATTTTACATAATTTGAACAAAGACGACCTCTGTTTACCCATGAAGTTACTTATTTCAGATGTTTTGGATTCCTTTTTGTGAACTCTTATCTCCGTCTACTATCATTTTCCTTCCTTCTGCCTGACTTTGCCATACACTTATGTTAACGCAGGTCTATTGACAATAAATTTCTACAGCTTTTGTTTGTCATAAAAAATCTTTAATTTTGGGTGTCTGTTTGGCTCAGTGCGTTGAGCCTCTGTCTTTGGCTCAGTTCATGATCTCAGGGTCTTGGGATTGAGCCCCGTGTTGGGCTCTCTGCTCAGTGGGAAGCCTGCTTCCCCCCTGTCTCTCTGCCTGCCTCTCTGCCTACTTGTGATCTCTCTCTCTGTCAAATAAATAAATAAAATCTTTTTAAAAAGTCTTTATTCATACCCTTATTAAAAATATTTTGCTTAGTATGGAATTATAGATGAACTTTTTTTTTTTTTTTTAAAGAAGTACTTTAAAGTGCTCGAGCCACTCTACCCTCACTTGTACTGTTTCCAATGACATCTGCATTGGCACCTTATCTCGGATTATATGTATCTAATATGATTTTTAAAAAACGTATTCCCTTTAGAACTGTTTTTGACGTAATTTGATTATGGCATGACTTAATGTGGTTTTACTCACATTTCCTGTGCTTGAAGTATATTGAACTTCTTGGGTTTATAGCTTTATAATTTTCATCAGATCTGAATAGTTCTTCAAATGGTTTTCCGTCTTCTGTTCTCTGTCGTTCCTTCAGAGGCTCCAATTATATGTGTCACATCACTTGAATTTGTCCCCGAGCTCACGGATGTTCTGTTTATTTTTAATATCCTTCCCTCTCCCTCCCCATTCTATTTAACTTTGGGTAATTTCTATGGCTATGTCAAGTTCATTAATCTTTTCTTCTGCATTATTTAATCTGTTATTAACTCCATCCAGCTCATCTTACACATTGTAATTTGCATCTGGAATTGGGTATTTTTTTATCTTTATTTTGAAAGAGATTTTATTTATTTATTTGACAGAGAGAGATCACAAGCAGGCAGAGAGGCAGGCAGAGAGAGAGGAGGAAGCAGGCTCCCTGCTGAGCAGAGAGCCCGTTGGGGGCTCGATTCCAAGACCTGATCATGACCTGAGCCGAAGGCAGAGGCTTTAACCCACTGAGCTACCCAGATGCCCTGGAATTGGGTATTTTAAAAAATGTTTTATGTCTCTACTTGACTTTTTGAACATGGGAATGCAGTTACAATATGTGTTTTAGTCACTCAATCTGTTGATTCTACCATCAGTGTCAGTTCTGGGTCAGTTCGCATTTAGCGGGTTTTATCGCCATTATGGGTTGGGTTTTCCTTCTTTACATACATGGTGATTTTTAAACGTGTGGCCAGAGATTGTGAATTTTATCTAGTTGGAGAAGAATACTTCTGTGTTTCTACAAAAATTATTGAACTTTTTTCTCAGATGGGGTTAATTTACTTAAAAGCATTTTTATCCTTTCATGACCTGTTGTTAAACTCTTTTAGGCAAACCAAAGTAGCATTTAGTGTGGATCTCATTGTGCCCCATGACCGGGGCAAGATTTCATGATGCATCCTATGAGCCCCCCCAAATTTATTTTTTGTCTTTTTTTACCCTTTTTTTCTTGAGCAAAATTTCTTGTCATAATATTCTATTCCTTTAATATATTGAGTTTTATTCACTAGTACTCAAAAATTATTAACATTTGTCCTTACGAGTATTTTATAAATTCATATTTTTTAAAAATTTTACTTTAATTTCACTTTCTAATATCCTAAAAATAAGATAAAAAAATTAAAAAGAAAAACAAGTGTTCGCTGTTTGCTTATCTTTGATTTAGCATTTAACACTTACATGCTTGTTGTCATGTATCTTCTCAAACTAAATGATTTGGCTTCCTTTAGAGAATGAAATAGAAAGTTAAGATTTCTTTATGGCATGTTTATTATTTCAAGTCTCCTAAGTCAAAGATGACTTTGAATTCAAATGGCTTGCCGGGTATTTTAACTTTTTATGCACACCAAGAAAAAAAAAAGAAGAATAGTCTGTTTTCTTTAGTAGGCCATTTCATTCTGTCGAGGGACTATGAATTATAATTTTTAGAAAAATTTTAAAAAATACACTTGCTCACGTCAGGTCTCTGTGGACATCACATTTATTTGGAAATGCTGGGTTGAATTTAATTATCACTTATTTTGAAAGCGAGGGGATCATAACTGCTTACTAACATGTTTAAGGGAACTCAGCTAGCTGTTTCTATATTGGTCATTTGACCTAATTAAGATGACTGTGAGAACGGGTGATAGAAATTGCTCTTATTGCTTGTGAAATGGTCCCAGAGCACTGATCAAGATTTTGTTGACTCTTAGGTAATCTGTCACTATCGCATTAAGAAAAATATGTGATGTCATAAATATCACCTAGTAAGAGGTATGGAAATCAGTCCAACTCAGTAAAGTCTGGAGATTTTTATTTTGTTTTCATGATTTGCAAACAATGTCAACAAGCATTTTCCATATTCTTTCCTCACTGCCTAAAGTATTTTTATTAGTGAGTTGTCACAGAAAGTTACTATAGATTAAGAAAACCATTCATTTTTCTGAGCTTTGAAAAAAAAAACACAAAACATTGGAGGAGTTGTGGGTTTTGTAGATTATGCTGTACCATACTGTATGGGGAATTTCTGTAACCTTAAAAAGAAGTTTTCTAAGAAACACTAGAAAAGTTTACGAATACTTCAGTTGCATTTCGACTTCAGGAAGGTAAGCGTGAGCAATGGGAGACACCCTCCCTCGCGCGTCCAGACGGACTCTGGACTGCCGTAAAATAAACGCGGACTCAGTTCCTTAAGTAATGACACAAGCACGCAGACCTTGATCTCACTTTCTATTTAGAAACTCCTAAATTTACTACAGCGAACACATGTTCAATGAAAAAAGAAAAGCATCTCTCTTTTTCAGGGAGAGAAAGAGAGAGTGAATTGGGAAGAAAGGGCAGAGGGAGAGAGAGAAAATCTTAA
The DNA here is from genome assembly GCF_964662115.1 of Mustela nivalis. NCBI lineage: Eukaryota > Metazoa > Chordata > Mammalia > Carnivora > Mustelidae > Mustela > Mustela nivalis. Next base: position 183,126,398 of record NC_139021.1, read on the forward strand.
GCAGTCTCCCCAGTGAGGACGCAGCACAAGGCAGGGCTCGATCTCACGACCCTGAGATTACGACCTAAGCCTGTCAAGAGGCGACACTCTTCACCGACTGAGCCACCCAGGCCCCCAGGAAAAACATTTCTACGTACAGTTGGAATATAGAAGGGTTTGGTTGTTAAGAATTTCAAGAGTTAATAATATTCTCTATTCGTGGTTAAGGCACATACCCAAACTGGTTTCCACACGGAGATGTGAATAAAAGTACACTTGACCGAAGATGTTTGTGAGGAGAACAGATTTAGATATTGAGAAATTTCCCCCTTTACCATAAGCCTGTGAAAGACACTTGGAACTGCTCTGGTCTCATCTGCATTTGCTGCACATATTTGACCTCAAAATACTTTTCCAGAGGAAAAGGTGATAAACCCTACCGTTCTTCTGTGGCCTGAGGAGCCTCGTTCTCTGACCTATAATAACTGGATCTCCTACCTGTTTCCTCTACCCGCTCTGACTTCAGCCAGTGGCCCCTGGCTGTTCCCCATCGAAAACACCCTGTGTGTCACCTCGGAGCCCTTGCATAGCCACAGTCTGTTTCTTCTGCCTGGACCACTGTTCCCTCAGATGGTCGCTGGCTTGTCGCCTGCTTCCTTCAGGTGTCTCATCAAGGGCCATCTGGTTAGAAATGTCGTCCCCGATCGCCCTGCATAAAACATAAGTCCCGAATCCTCTTGCCCTACCCCTGCCCTTCTGTCCACCTGTTGAAATGATACACACTTGCCTGAATCTGCCACTGACGGTCTCCTCCACCGAGAAGGCCAGTCAGCTCCGGGAGGGAAGGGGCTTCGTCCGTATTGTTTTCCGATGAATCGGCGGTGCCCGAGTAGTGCCTGGGGAGCAGAGGTGCGCAGTTACCATCTTGCGGGACGTGAGTGAGTGAGTCATGGATTTTGTTCCCGCACCGTGTGTGTATGTGAAAGCAGTAAGAATGATCACAGTGACAACCACAATGATGATAGTAATAACTAGAACCCTTATCAAATGCCACCAGGTGCCAGGTAGGGGCTCAGCTGGCTTGAAAGGGAAGCAGGCCAGACTCGGCCGAGCGCCGGTACTGTCGGGGCAGAGCTTCAGCTTCAGCCTCCTGGCGGTGAGGAGTCACGAGCTTCCCGTGAGGAAGGAGGAGAGCGGCATTTGCAAGGATGAATCTGGGATAAGAGGACTGGAGGAGGGGCGCCTGGGGGGCTCAGTCGTTGAGCCTCTGCCTTCGCCTCAGGTGATGATCTCAGGGTCCTGGGATCGAGCCCCGCATCGGGCTCCCTGCTCAGGGGGAAGCCTGATTCTCCCTCTCCCACTCCCCCTGCTTGTGTTCCTGCCCTGGCTAACTCTCTCTGTTAAATAAATAAAGATATTTTTTAAAAATTTCAAAAAGAGGATTGAATGACGGAGAGGTTGGAGGGTCCCCTTAAAGTCATACTGACTGTCAGTAATTGTTATCCAAACTGGGGCGGCGGGAGGAGAGAACATTCCCGTCTGCCCGGTGTTTGGAAGCGAACAGTAATGTGATCGTGGCATGACGAGGGCGGAGTGGGGGGGGGTGGATCTAGGACCATTTCTGGGGCTTTTGGCACACCGGGAAAGGTCCCAACTTTGCCCGAGGACACGCTGCATTTTGGGGGCGCACTGTCAACCGTGGGTGGACTGAGGCTGGCGGTGGGGTTTCGGCTCAGCACGATGGGCTGGCTCAGACGTCCCGGCTTGACGGTCCTTCTCACAGGTTGGTGGTTGAAGGGCTGGACGCGTTCCATCCGGAGGCCGGAAAACACAGGATGGGGAAGCCCAGTGGGGCGGGGAGGAGGTCCTGGTTCGTGCAGCAGGGCTGTAAGCTGGAGCAGAACAGGAGGGAGAGACGGCACTGGATCTGGCACTGACAACGCTGGGGACGGGGTGAGGAGAGAAAAGTTTCAGAAGAGCACCAAGGTGTAACCACAACTGCGGTGGTTTTAGGAACGGAGCTTCTCAGAGCATGTATTCTTTTCAATAAGCTTTTAGCCCATGGCGATTCTTTCCCCAGTATCCCCTGACCTCTTGAAGGCGAGGGCTTGTCTTCCTGCAGCTCTACCCTCCACACCAAGCCAAGCATCAAGCCGGACAGATGCTCCGTTCTCTGTGTCTGTAGAACACACGCGCTCGTGAACGGGGCAGAGGTTGGAGGCAAGGGAACCATGGGTAGAAGAAACTGACTTCGAAGGTTATAGACTTCAGCTCCTTGTGCTTCTCTTCAGGGAAGGAAGGGAGTCCGGTCAGCTGCTAGAGCGAACCTCTGGTCAGGGACCGCTTTCTGATGTGGGGGAGATGTGGGCATATGGATGGGCTAACATGAAGCAGAAACCAGTGGGGAGGAGACAGGATGATGGGATGATCTCCGAGAAGACAGAGGAGGTGTGCCCAGGTCTGCATGACAGGGTGTGGTGATGGATGGTTGGGGGGGGGCACAGCTGTTTGCTACTTCTGTTCCAATGGCTAATAATTGCAAGATATTAGGTTCCAAATATCCCTGCCATGGCATCTCTTTTATTTCCCCACTTCTGAGATGGCCCCTTGCAGGGGCTGGTGATCAGGGTTGGGACCAGGGAGGGTTTATAGCTGGGTCTTAGGGAGTGGCTGGGCCTATCCATGCACCACAGCTGACAGGACAACCTCCTCTGTGTCCATGGGGAAGCGTGGTGTTGCACTCACTCAAGGGGGTCTTACCCCGCCTGGCCGGGTCTCTCCCCTTTGGGCTTTAGTTTGTTCCAATTCTCCCAGGATCCTGTCATCGGGAGAAAGATAGGGCAGCTCTGCACATTGGGAAGTTCATCTCTGTCTTCCAAATCCATTTCTCCTTTCCATATTGCTTCCTGCTGCGTGCTTTGTTCCCCGCAGCTTACACATAGACGTCTTTGCACGGTGCTGAGCTTAACCCGCGGTGAGCTTTGTGCTGCATTTACTCCTATCATCTGCTTGTAGCTGGTAACAAGGGGAGATGTTTGCTTTGTAAATGAGATCTGTGTGCAGTTCCGAAGGCAGAGGACACAAGCGTCAGGAGCTCGGGAGGTATGGTGTGCCGGGAAGGGAATGCTCTTCCTCTCTCTGGGTATGAAGAGTAAAGGGCCTGGTGTGTATGTTCAAAACAGCTGGAGATGTGGCATATGAGTATTGGCTCATAGGACAATTTTAAATCGGAGGAACCTGCTGGTTCCATCACTGAAGATTGCTGCTTCCAGTACTTTGCTCGCCCACGCAGTGATTTTCTACCAGGTTCCCACTCCAGGCCACAGGCACCCACTAAGCTTTGGGATTACCAAGAGGGTGGTCCAGAGGAGGACACAGACAGGAAGGCAGGACCTCCACGGTGATGGTGGCACCAGTGAGGACCCGCCGTGGGGAGGGGGCTATGCCGGCACGCGCCATTCGACAGTGAATCTCTCTGTGGAGACCCTGGTTTGATTCCACCTGGGAGGGTGAGTTTTGAGACGTGGTCCCCTGGCTTCTAGTGAATTAGGTCTGACTTTAGCTCATTTCACCTAACTCACAGTGGTTTTATGGGAATTAATTAGGTAAAGGGCTCCTTAGGGGGAGGACCAATCCAAAAACAGGTTCTTTGCTTTCTTTTAAATTATTCGAAGAACAGGTGTCAGAAAGGTCAGTTTATCACTTCTAACCTCCTAAGGTCAAAGACCTGCTAAAATAATTTCTTCATTAAAAAATATCAAAACACATTTCCAGACCATCCAGATTTTCAGGGCATTTTAGGCATTTTATTGTGACGGCCCTTTATCCTCTTTCCACTGGGGTTGATGCGTAAATGATGAACAGGGTAGTTAAGCACATCTCCCCTGCTACAAGCTTCAGAAAACAGTTTATAAGGCAATTAACTAGCAAGCCACTGATTTCAGCCAGGAAGTCCATATTCCCCAGGAAGGCTCATTGTTCTGGAAAGTCTGTTAAGCCTGAGACTTGCCCAGGAAGGAGGGGAGAGATAGTCTTTGTTTCCTTTCTTAATACTCAGTTTACAAACACCTGAGGACCTCTCAGGTCCAGGGCTGTCCAGGCACAGGGGCCCTGGGGTGCATGGGCGCCACGCCTCATCCTCATGACCCTCGCCACATAGCGAGATGCTCGGAACAGGAATCAGGCAAGGGAAGCCTTGTGCTGGGAGTGAATACCTCATATTCAGAAGCGAAGTAGAGAGATGCCCAAGCGACTTCGAGCTGCAGACGCATTCCCGGAGGAGGTGATGGGCAAGCTGGAGCCTGGAAGATAAGGAAGTGCTAGCTTCCAGGAGACAGAGTCCGTGTGGGGAGCCGAGGCAGGGCATGTGCCTGGGGTGTGGACTATGAAGAGGTGAGGCCCTAAGGAGAGGCAAGTCAGGGGCAGGCGGGGGCTGGGCAGCACATCTTGGCTTTAGAAATCCTCATGGAGGAGCCCGGTCTTCCATCCGAATCATGGAAGATGGTTTTTAGTTCAGTGCTTCACACGAGAACTGGTCTATAATGGAGTGGAGAGAGCTGACCTGGCTGGCAGGAGACCAAGATAAGTTGGGACCATGGCTCTGGTGACAGACAGTGGAACTCTAATCTGAGAAGGGGCAGACGGAACAGAGAGACAGAAAGGTGACCTGACGGCAGAACTGATGGCCAGGTCTTGGGGGCTGGCAGGTTCTTTTGCTGGGACGAGAGGGAGGAACCCAGAGCAGGTCTCAGAGAGGAAGTGCTGAGTTTACCTTAGGACATGTCTGATGTAAGGAGCTTGTGAGATCACCCAGCACAGGGTGGACGTTGTTGTGAGTTCCGCTGTTTCTCCCAAAGTGATAGGTGCAAATTCTAACCCTGGCTCTTGTGAATATGACCTTACTTGAAAACAGGGTCATTGTAGATGCAATCAAGTTAAGATGACATTGTCCTGGGCAGGAGGGACCTGGGTCTAGTGACTGGCGGCTTTGTAAGAGGAAGGGAAGGGAGACCTGCAGACAGACCCAGGGAGAACACGACGTGATCACAGATGCGGGGACTGGAGCTAAGCTGGGAGGAAGCAGCCTTCTCAGCACCTGGATTTCTGACTTCTGGCCTCCAGAACTGTGAGACAAATTTCTCCTGTTTTCAGCAACCCAACTGGTAGCCCCAGGACACTGATACAGTTGAATAGATGGAATTTGAGAGACAGGTCTGAGCTGCAGAAGCAGGTGTCTGAGCGTCAGCTGGCAGGGGGGCTGGTGAAACCCTGGGGACGTGGGAGCAGGCTGTGCAGGGAGAGGGGGGTGAGAACCTCCAAGGCACCAGGCAAGGATCACCCTCTCTCCCTCTGGGGGAGGGGACCTCCTGATGCCCCAGGCGATGTCTGTGATTATCTAAGGCTGGAGGTACTGCCCTAAGATAGCCCTTTCTAGAATTTACTGTGTGCTCAGACCACCAGGGAATCCTGCTAAAATGCCGACTTGGACTTGGTGTGTCTGGGGAAGGGGGTGAACTCTGCATTTCCTAGAGCTCCCTGCTGGAGCCTGGGACACACTTGGAGAGGCAAGGCCTCAAACAGTCTGGTGTTGAGAAGAATCTAGGGAAGTCCCACTAGGAGGGTCCTATCTTGAAGCCAGAGGAGAAGTCCCAGCAGGAAGGTGGCCTTGCTGTCAGAGCCAATGCCATGGAGGGAGCGGGAGTAAGAGTCAAGTTGTGTGTGCTGGCCGGTGCAACAGGCCCAGTGTCTGTGGTCAGAAAGGAGGGAGTGGCCCGGAACAAGTGTGAGCCAGAGGGCAGGGGTTGGTCTGGGACAGGCAGGCTGAGTGCTGCTGCAGGTGGCAGAGGGGCACGCTGTGCAGTGCCATGAGTGGTCAGAGGCACGTGGGGGAAGAAGCCCCCTGGCTGCAGGATGTCTAGGCTGCCTCGGAGCGGGAGGAGCAGGCAGCATCTCAGCATTGGAGGCGGAGGGCAGGCGGAGGGCAAGCGAGGAGCTGGCTTCCCCAGACCCACACCCCTGGAAGCGAGAACCCACTGGCCTGGAGGGGAGGCAGGTGCCTGCAGAATTTGGGGACAGATGCGGCCACTGAGGAGATGAACTTCTGGTAGTGCGCGGAGGGACACGACGGGCGAGCTGCGCTACCCGGGCAACAGGTGGCTGTCAGGGCGATGCAGGGAGACAGAAACCCGGGGAGCACGGGCGCTGGCCAGCGTGCTGAACCCCACCCGTGCTCTTCACTTTGCTCCCGGCGTGCCGTGGCGGAGGGCTGGGTTCAGGCCCCCAGCCCCGAGGCTGACCCCTGACAGAGACTTCAGGGGAAGAGGATCCAGTTTGCCACAGCCGCCGCTCGCCACAGCCCTCCGCTTCCCTGTGCCTTCTGGCCTCCCACACTAGCAGATGTGGCGCAGCGGCTGCCGTGGTTTGTGTGCACGACGGGGGCAGGGGGCGGCGTGCGGGTCCCGGGCTGGGCTCGTATCCGGCGCTCCGGGAAGGTCCGGTGGAGGGTGGCGTAAACACTGCTGGGGCTGTCTGTGGAGACAGAATGGCTCCGGCACCCGCGCAGGGAGGGGGTTCGTGTTAGCAGCGCAGTCAGGTTGGCCACGTCTCAAAGATTCCACTCCGGGCCGGGCCGGGCCTCCCTCTCCGCGGGAATGAACTGACCCACGGGAGGGTTTGGACACGATCCCGGCCAGTGGGTTTCAGCTCCTGAATATAGCGACTGTGCCTCCCAGGACCCTCCGGACTCCCCGCCCTGCCGAGACTGCGGCCACCCGATGCGCAGGAAGGAAGTGGGCCGCGCCGGTGCCGCTGGGCCTTGCCATGACCTTGACGGTGCTGGGCTGAGGTGGGCGGCGGGCCTCGGGCGCAGAGAGCTCGGGGCGGCCGGCCCGGTCCTCGACAGAAATGGCCTGGCTCCCAAACCCATGGTTTATGGCCGAAATGGAAAGGCTCCCAAGCGCCATCAATGACACTCTCACTGCTTATAAAGACATGTGGATTCTTTTCCAGAAAAAAATAAGGCTGCTTGCCGCCATCTTCCCCCCAAGCCATAAATGATTCAAATGTCAGGCTCCCAGTGCCTTATGCTATGAGGGCGTATTAACTTATCAAAGGAGCCGCCGCCTTCCCGGCTGCCTGCCTGCCCCCACAACTCCATATTTATGTTTGAAATCTCAGGATATGTTACCTGCGCTCCCACCTCCCCTTCCTCCAGGGGAGATTTATGGCCCAGGCAGCTGGCAGAAGAGGGACAAAGAAGTAAATATAGTAATATGACAGATTTATTCGGATGTGTTTTATGTGCCTGTGGTCTTGCGAGCTTTATGTGTTTCTCCGTATCTTGCTTCTGTCGTTCTTCCCTGTTTTCACCCCTTTCGGAGAGCAAGTTCGGTACCTCCTTGGGTGGGAGGGCCTGGGGAAGGAAGGTGGGAACCAGGCCTTCTCCAAGCTTATTTGGTTAATCGTGACACTCTTTTTTTTTTTTTTTTAAACCTGCGATTTGATCATTTCTGTCATAGTCATACCTGACTCCTGGCAACATTTTTGTAGGAGAAACGAGTCATGTTCTGCTTCCTGTTTTCAGGCACTGTTGTCTGTAAGGCGGCAGGAGCCATCATCATTCGCGGTCTTGATCAGTCTCCTTTCTGTGCGCTGTTCTCCTCCCTCTCTCCCGAGTCCCTATCTGGAAGGGGTACGCGGATCCTCTCCGAGGCAGGGGCCAAACCAGGAGTGGCGTTCGGTGTGTGTGTCCCTGGAACAAAGCCATGGGCTGGGAGGCATCCGAGGTTCACCCGGACAGCCAGGCGGGGGCAGGTGAGGGGTGGGCACGGGTCTGCTGGAGGGAAAGGTCTCTGATGTGAAAGGATGTTCTCTGCATCTGGAGGGCCACTTAGCCCGGTTGAAAGGCCTGCCAAAGTGGCCATCGGAGGAAAGGATGGAAGTGCCCAGGCTCAGAACTGCTTTGGTGGCCCACAGGCTGCTTTCCATGTCCCGCGAGAGACAGTGTCGCGTGCAGCCCTCGTGGAAAACTGTGGAACAGAAGATAAGTGGGAGCCAGTGGGTCTCAAAATGGTGAGTGACAGAGTGCATCCCCGGAGACGTACTTTGGGTGCCCCAGACAACCCAGCTGGTGGGAGCTCATTGCTGCAAAATCACTGAGCATCAAAATCCCAGGAGAGCCCCAGCACTTTTGTTACCTTAAGCAAAAGAGGCTTAAGGAAAATAAAAACAAAACCAGAAACAAAACGACAAACAAAACCTTTGAGGGCATCTATGAAAATGACTGGAAAGGTGCTGGGACTATGTGGGCTTCTCCTCTTCAGGGGAAGTATTGTATAGGACTCCTGCTTGGCGACGATACTTGGGTGGGCCCCCAACTTGTAAAACTTTGGGGTTGATGAGGCTGGAGGGCTTGCGTTACCGAGATTCTCAGAGGACGGGTGCCCGGCCTTGCTGCGCACACTGCACAGGGCTGGCCCCAACCCCACGCAGAGCCTGACTCCATTACAGAGGCTGAGCCACGTCGAGCCGTAGCCACCAATGGGGCCAGAAGCGGGTGACAACCAGTGAGTGATTTGTCCCTTCTACCCAGCAGGTGAAGGCTCATTCCCAGCTTCACAGAATTGCAGGAGACGCTGGCGATGCTAAAAACATACACGGGTGGACAGGTTGTTCCTATGGGTGTCATTACGTGCCTGTGATGTGAAATGATAAAAAATATTAAGGAGACTTTTATGTTGTAACAAATGAGGCACCGTGCGCTGGACGGCCCGGAGTGGAGGCAGGAGATGAGTCTGGAGGGGCAGCGTGAACCTCGACGTGCGAGGACGGGAGAGCAGCAATCTGCCGCGACCTTGGCCTGGCCATCCATCCTGCCTTCATTATGATTGCTGTTCCCTCAGCTTGAATATTCGATATTTTCAACTCATTAAAGGAAGAGAATTTTTAAAAAATGGATTGCCCCCGGATTTTCTACAAATGGCCACTCGGAAGATTATCGGGGCCCCTTTGCCATTCGCTGCTCGATCACTTTCCTGAGGATAACGAATGAGCGTTTGGGGTGTTTCATCGGCTCCAACAATTTCCCAGTTTCCCATGGATCAGTGGTGACAGGAAACCCCAGGTAAGGATGACGGAAGGAAAATGAAAAGACTTAATTTTGAAAAGCTTCTAAACGCCTCAAGCCTTGTCTTCCACATCTTTCTGTGACTGAGTGCTTGGAAACGTGCACGCCTCTGGCTCAAATGTGATGATTAAAAAAGAAAATTAAGTATTCTGTTTACACCGGGGGTGGGGGGAGATACCTGCTTAAACCGTCCTGCTTGATGGGGAGCCATGAGCTAAGGATGCTGGAGCGCTGGGCCCCCCGCGGCAGTGTGGGGCGCTGCAGAGGGAAGGGCCCCACACAGGTGCACAGCGTCCTTCCCGACACCAAGGTCACAAGGCACACGGTCCTCCCGGTCAGTGGCAGTGGTGGCATAAGCAGCTCTCGCTCCCAGTCCCCCATCAGGGGTCCAGTGGGCCCCTTTGGAAATTCCCACAGCAGCTCCCCCTGCTCTCCTGGGCCAGACGTCCCCCTACCCCACTACTTCTGGAAATTTGCCATCATGGTTGCAATTTGGAAGAAAAAACCCCAGCAAGGTAAAAAGTGATCATTGTCAGGTACCTTCAAGGAAGAATTATGTTGCCTTTTTCTCAGAACCACAACTAGTCATTCTAAATTCTCACCGACGGTGCGTTATAAATGCTGTGCGGCGGACCCTGGTCCTGCCTCCGGGGCCTCCTCGCTCAGAAGCTGGTGAACACCCGGGACGAGGGTGAGAACATCCTCTTCCTCTCAGGGTCACTTCGTGCATGGGTTCCTCCTTCGTGGCTTCGTGGCTGAACGGGTCCCACGTGGAGGAGTTTGCTTTGGGATGTTTACTTCGTGCTCCAAGCCATTGTCACTATCCCCGGTCCAGACTTGACTCACATCCCCGTTTCAAAGGCAACTTTGCTTCTCTCTCTTAGGCTCCATGAAATGCTCGATGGTGCCTCTAACCACCCACCGAGGCCCCACGAAGGGATATTGTTTGAACAAATGCTCATGAAAGAAGAAGGGACGTGGAGGCGTCTCCCACCCTGGGCTGCTCTGTTTTCCACGCCATGGTGTATCCTTTCTCCGGGGCCAAGCGTCTCTGTGAGCTTTAGCGATGGCAGGTTACCTTGAACCCTTTCTGAGAGGAGCCACTCATACAGAAATTTGTTGTTGTGTGTCTGTGTGTGTGTGTTTAAATTTTCAAAGTTCTGGTGACCTTCTATCCAAAAAGTGATTAAAAGAAAAGTAAATGGGTCATTGGAAATGAAATCCCTAACCTTGAAGAAAGTGTGAAGAGCTCTAATAATTCTAATATGGAGGATTTTTTTTTTCTAGTGTAGTTTTTCATAGGTCTCCTGTGGATGGACTTAATGTTGATTCCCACCTTATCTCTCGTGGGGAGGGCGCTGTGTGCTCGAGGCCCGGTGGGGTGCGATGCGGAGAGGGATCTGGTGAGGGGTTTCAAGAAGTGTCAGCTCTGTGCTCTTACTGCTCGTGCATTACTTGGTGACGGTTTTATTTTTGAACGTTCTCACATTTTAAGAAAAAAAATTCCACCAATTTTTCTATTGTGCGAAGGTTTTTCTCTCTCAAGCATGGGATGATTTAAGTAGAGGCATCAAGATAGAACTTGGCACATTTCATAGAGGAGATCTGAGGATAAGCATTACTTTGGGCCTCTTGATGAAGTGAAAGTTAACATGTGGTTTCTTCTCCTTGGATTTATGAGACCCACAAACTGGAGTGGTCTATCATTTCATGGTCTGAAGTAGAACAATCTAGAAGAAACGTAGGTGCAGCTGTGGACGGGTGAGTGTGTACAAGCAGAGCGGCTCGGATCCTGGAGCTCTGTGCTCGCTCCCGACGTCCGTCTGCAGGAGAAACCCGGGGAGTGTAGACAGAGAGCTCTCCCGTGTTGGCCAAGGTTGGCGAGACGTGGGAGGCGCAATGGTGGCGCGGATGCTCTCGGACCGAGCCTGGCTTGGTGCTCCCGGGCTGACCATGAAGCTTCATGATGGTGCCCATGAGGCCCCTGCCTCAGAACCTCCAGCCCCTGCCTGTTCTCCCTCCCTGGGGGTTGTTGCCACCTGCTGCTTCCTACGGCTGGCGATGGGGGCCAACTCAGCTTCCCCATTTCTCAGGAACTTTGCTTAGAAAGTATCTATTGACCTCCTCCTCTTGTAACAGCAAACACTTCCAGAGCGGCTGTTTGCTGGAGGCAAACACTTCCAGAGTGTCGGACACTGTTCCAGGACTCCAGGAGTATGAGCCGTTCGAGGGCGCACAGCACCTGTGTGGGGAGCAGGGGTGTGAGGGGGGCCAGGGCAAGGGTGTGATGGTGTCTTCACCTGGGGGGGCGGGGGTGCAGGATCCATGCAGCGGTCACCCCGGAGGGTGCTGGGATGGGGAATGACAATGGGGTCCAGCAGGGACAGGGACAGCAACCTACACACTAGGAATGCATAGCCCCCGAAAGAAGGCCAGAATCTGTGATTCATGCCAAACCCACCCGAAAGCTGCCGGATAAACACTGTATCGGGAGACAGAGCCTCGACATCAGGACTTAACGATGATCATTTCAGGTTAGAAGATTTCACCATGATGCTCCCTCTATTTCTTTTTGTTAATCACCTCTGGCACCTTCGTTCACCAGAACCTTCACGGGAAGAACATAAAGGATCCCCAGCACGGCACGCGGTCTGGGGGTGGGCACTGCAGGGACGGAACCACCTGCAGCAAAGACGCGGAGTCCACGAAGAGCCCTTCTAGCCTGAAACACTGACCTGCAGCCCTGTTCGGGGCACAGGGAGAAGGATGGTGCCTGAGGGCCAGTGAGGGAGGGTGGTGGCAAGTTCATCCCTGGTCTTGAAGATTTTTAAGGGCTGTGAATTCTTTTCCATTAAAAAGCAGGTCCTCAAAAACATCCAGGCAAGAGAGGGACAGGATTGGGGCACCTGGGTGGCTCAGTGGATTAAGCCGCTGCCTTCGGCTCGGGTCATGATCTCAGTGTCCTGGGATCGAGCCCCGCATCGGGCTCTTTGCTCAGCGGGAGCCTGCTTCTCTCTCTCTCTGCCTGACTCTCCGCCTACTTGTGATTTCTCTCTCTGTCAAATAAATAAATAAAATCTTAAAAAAAAAAAAAAAAAGAGAGGGACAGGATCTGCTGTCTGCTGTGTAAGCAGGGTTGCCAAGTAAATGCAGGACGCCCAGTAAAATGGGATATTCTGATGGGAGGAAATGAAGTTTTAGTTTAAGATACACCATATATTTCATGGGACGTAGTCTGCCTCCACTCCAACACCGCTTTGCTGAGATAGAATTCACATAACCTGCTGTCCACTCATGTCACCTGGGGACTTCAATGTGTTTGGAAAAGTCACACTTGTGCAGCCATCGCCACAGATGATTTGAGAAAATATTCTTTGCCTCAGAAATCCCAAAGGAACATGAACCCTTAGCTAACATTTGTCCGTCTTCCCAGCCCCGCCAACCCGAACCCAGCCCAGAGCAACCACTAATTCCTCTTTCTCTATAGATCTCTGTAGTCTGGGCTTCCACATACTATGTGGTCTTTTGTAACTGGTTTTTTCAGCTCAGTCTAGCATTTTCAAGATTCAGTCATGTTACACGCATGTGTGTCTCTGAGTAATGTCCCATGGTACGAGTGTACCACGTCACGTGTATTCACTCCTCTGCTGGTAGGCATCTGCGTTGATTCCAATGTTTGTCCATTATGGATAATGCTGCTACAAACATTTATATACGAGTGTTTGTATGGAAACTGTCTGTGTTTGTCTTGGGTTTACACCTAGGAGGGAAATTCATGGGCAGTATGTGCGTGAGACATACTTACACTAAAAGATATTCACGATCTGTCTGAAATTGTAATGTAATAGAACACCCTGAGTTTTTATTTGCTGAATCTAGCCACCTGAGCTGTAGAAAGGTCCTTTTGGTCATAGAGTGGAGCATGATGCAGAGGCTGGCCCCAAGTAACAGTGCGGGCTCAGCTGGGGACCGTTTCAAAAAGACAGCATGCCATGCTGGTGGCTTGGCCTCCTGCTGGCTCCACAGACACATAGAGAAGGGGTAGATGTGAGAGGGGTAGATGTGAGAGAGACCTATGGGCCTCGGACGGGTCATGTGTTAGGGGGCTGGGGAGGGAAGAAGCAGTCTGGAGGGACAGCGCTGTTGGAGAGCAGGACCGTCAGAGAGATGTTAAGTCCGGTAGGACATGGCTGGGGTGGGGCACTGTGGCCGAGTCTCCTGCATGCCCCTGACTCACTGGTTCACCACCAATAGGAGACTCTTCACTCTGCTCTGCTGCCATTTCCTGTGGCATCAGCTTTTCCCGCCGGTCCCGCTCTTCCTGGGCAGTCCCCACACTTGGTGCTGGTGGCAAAGCTCCTTCCTTCCACTTGACCCTGGTGCCGCGCCTCGTTTGTGCACAGCTGTGCTTTTTTCTCTGGACATGGGGGGGAGGGGTGCAGAGCGAGTATCACGTATTGGTACGATCTGCAGGATTTAAGATTTGAGAAAGAGAGTGAATAGATGAAAAATAAAGTGTTTAGACTTTATGGACAAGCAACTTCTCACCTGAATGTCCTTGGGGAGGAGAATACATAACATATTGGTGAACTTGGGCTCAAGGCAAGAACGGGAAGACTCTGATCAGAGTCCTGGGGACTGGGGGACCTATCAGTTCTGTTTTTTAATTTTGAAATGAACCTAAGAGGGAATCCCAGAAATTACAGCTTGGGGGTGACAGCCTTGGGCTCCATGACACAGCAGCCTTTCCCGTCTGTGAATCAGAGGGGCTAAAAGTACTCGAGGTCTGTCATCCTGACAGCGGGGTTGGTCAGGGGACTTCACCTTCTTCCTGTGTCAGCAGCTGGTTTAAAACCAAGAAGGAAAGCCAAGTTACTTGCCTTCTAAATTCACTCTTCCAGGGGGTAGGATTGTGTTTTCATGGCTTCTACTCCCAAAGAAAGGAAGCTGGGGTTTTATCGTGTGTTGTTGTGTGTCCTACAGTCAGGACCCCAGGAACCGGTGGGGGTCCTAGAAACCTGTTGAAGAGAACCGTCTCCACATGAACACTGAAGAGCCCACAGGCCTAGCTGTGTAAGGCTGCTTGGATTTTCTAGAGTGTGTCTTGGTTTTCCTTGTCCCTGGTTGAGTTATGACCTTCTTGGGTCAGGTCTGTATGATCATGTAGAGTATGTTCTATCTAACAGATGAGAACGCCCATATGGAAAGCAGGTAAAACTCCACGTCCCAAGAGTTGAAATGGACTCCACGGGGCCCTTAGTGAATGTGTCTTCACTTTGTTACCCTCTTCCCGTGTCATTTCTTCTGACCCAGTTCAGCTCAAAGAACTTAGCTGGGGAAGCCTAGATGTAGAGAGAAAAAGACCTAAGAGGGGCCAGAAGCACAGCTGAACCGCTGGCAGGGACTGAGGCCGGACACTGCGCTCGGCTGTTCTGCTCCCAGCTCTGAACCTGAGCCCAAACCTCTGTGCCCAGGGCCGCAAAGTCTCTTCTTCAAGGTCAAGGAACTACTTATTGCTCAGCCTATGGCTGCTGCCTCTCCCCCAGCTTCTCAACACAGGGAGTGTCCGGCATGGGGATGGGCATGGGCCCACGATGCCTGAAAAGGGAACATGGATCTTTCCGAAGGCCGGCTGCCTCCCTGCCTCGAGTCGGGACGGAGACTGTAGGGAGAGGTACAGTTGGTTTCACTCTCCGTAGGGCCGCCTTCCCCGGGATCCCTTATAGCAGCTCTATGAGTGGCCTTTGGAAGCACAGGCATCTCTCCCCTGGTCCATCCCCCTGGGGCCACCCCCAGGTCATCTGGGGGGCCAGGCCAGCAGACGCCACAGGCACCTGCAGAATGCCATCTGCCGCGTGACCTGTTGGGTGAGCGGTCCCCATCTTGGGGGCTGCTGTTTGAATGTGTCCGTCCCACAGTGCCTCCTCCCACCCCCTCGCTGCCCCCGCCGACCATCAGTCCCTTGGGGAGGTAAGGAGGGGGAGGACCCCTCTGCCAGTTCCCAATTGTCCAGAAATTATATTTTCTGTAATTCTTTTGTAATTATCCCAGCATAGAAATCGTGTTTTATCTGGTTCAACATCAGCTCCGTTCCCCTGGTGACAGAAGAGGTAAAAATGAGCCTAAAGGGCAGATTTCTCAACCCTCAGCCTGTCCCACCTGGCCGCACCCTCCCACCCCTGGGGAAGAGAACCAGGACTCCCGAGGGCTTGGTGGTCATCTCCCCATATAGCTTTGCTTTTATATTTCTGAGCGTAATTATTTCTAATATGAGCCTTGAAACTCTTTCTGATTTTTCCTTCCTCTGCTAGTGATTTATTAATGGATGCACCCGCAGTCCCTACCTCAGAGGAGTTTTTTATCTGCCAGTTGTAAATATAAGGTATGCAAATCCAGCCAGCCATTCGCCCGATATCTGCAATCCAATTGAAGTGGTCACATAATAAATTAAACACACATTTGTGCTAGCAAGTGTCAGCCTTCACAGAGGCTCATGTAACCACACCGTGGCCTTCTAGGGCCCCTTACAGGTGTCTGGAGAGGAGGGGCTCTCGGCAGCCCATCAGCAGAACACAGAGCTTTGCTGCTCTCCCGTGAAACTCCCCAGGCAAATGACTCAGCCTGCGGATGACAGGTGCGGGCAGAAACAGCAGCTTGGGAGTCTGACTTCTAGAAATACGCCGGCCCTTTCATTTGCCTCCTTGTTTTCCAGCCTCTGCCTCCCTTTCTCCTGATGTTGGCCACAGAAGAAGGCAAAGAGTCTTAACAGAGAGCAGTGATTTTTACCTTGCTACAAAATGGATTTAACCTGGCCTGGTTGTCTTTTTGAAATAAGTCCGTGGCACAACAGGCACAGTGAAAAGTCTATACTTCAGGGAGCTGAGAGAGAAGCTGGAAGCTGCGAAAGGTCAGGTTACTAAAATAGATAGTGCCGTTGGCTGGGTTTCAGCCACTGGGCTGCACGCAGAATCCGGGAGCCATTACAACAACTTGGGCCACCTGTTCACAGGGGTGGGGGGGTGCGGCCAGGTGGGGCAGGCTGAGGGTTGAGAAATCTGCCCTTTAGGCTCATTTTTACCTCTTCTGTCACCAGGGGAATGGAGCTGATGTTGAGCCAGATAAAACACGATTTCTATGCTGGGATAATTACAAAAGAATTACAGAAATTATAATTTCTGGAAAATTGGGAACTGGGTTAGCCTGCACATCCACACATTTCTGATCAATGCATGTGCAGATCTGGGGGTGGGGTATGTGTGCCAAAGTGACCTCCAGATCATACACATGCTGCTCAAAATGTTTGCCTATTGAGTGGGACTGAACACCGATTGGTGGAGTGGAGCTGGTGCCTCAGATCCTGTGGGTAGAGCTAGACCCACCAAACCAGGGCAACAGTCAAGGAGGGTGAAGGTCCTGGGGGTAACCTTGCTGGCAGCTACTCGCCTAAAGGAGAGCAGTGGAAGGAAAGAGCAAAACTCTGAATGAGCCAGATGTTTTGTTTGCTTTAAGAATATTCTTCCATTGAAGCCATTTGATACAAGTTAGACACAGTAGATTCTTTAAGGTTTCCGTTTGTAAGAGAGAAGGTATTTGCTACTTAGGAAGGAGGTGAATTTGACAATGAGACTCTGTGTTAACTCCAAGAAGGTAAAATAAAATATTTGCAAGGCAATCATGCGGTAAGCTTTAAATATATCTGTGTGAAATGTTCACATGATTAAAAGGCACTTAGCAAACCCAAAACTAGCAGAAGGAAGGAAATCATAAAAATTAGAGCAGAGAGAAATGAAATAAAAACACAATAGAGAGAATTAATGAAATAGAATTTAAGTCCTTGAAAAGATTGACAAATTTGACAAACGTTTAGCTAGATAGATTGGAAAAAAAGAAAAGGCTCAAGTTATTAGAGTCAGAAATGAAAATGGTGTATAACTACCTATTCTAAAGAAATACAGAGGATTAGAGGAGCAGACTGTGAACAAGTGAACACCAAAGATTGGACAAACTAGATGAAACAGACAAATTCCTAGAAACACAAAACCTACTAAAACCAAATCACAAAGAAATAGAAACTCTGAACAGACCTACAACTCACAGGGAGATGGAACCAGAAACCAAAAGTCTCCCATGGAAGAAAGACCCTAGATCTAATGATTTCACTGGTAAATTTTATCAAACATTTAAAGAAGAGCTAATATCAATTCTTCTGAAAACTTTCCCAAAATTTGGAGGGGAGAGAACACTTCCTAACTCATCAGATGAGGCCAACATTGTTCTGATACCAGAGCCAGACCAAGTCTCTACCAGAAATAAAATGTTGATGCCAAAAATCTTGACGAAATACTCACAAATCAAATCCAGCAGCATATTAAAAGGATTATACGCCATGACCAAATGGGATTTACTTCTGGAATTCAAGGATGATTCAACATGCAGAAATCAGTCAGTGTGATATACCACATCCACAGAATGAAGGAAAAAAAAAAAAACTCACATGGTATTTCAATTGAGGCAGAATAAGCATGTGACAAAATCCGATATTTTCATGATGAAACATTCAAACTAGGAACAAAAGTAAATAATGTTAACATGATAAACACCACCTAAGAAAAACCCACAGCAACATCATAGTCAGTGATGCAAGGCCAGGAAGGAGAGAAGGCATGGAAAGGGGCAAGAACCCTCACGCCTGCTTCTAAACACACTGAAAATCAGCCAAAGATGAGGGTAAAGGTTAGGTGTAAAAATATTACCCCCGCCCCGGCCGAAAGTACTAGAAGAGACTAGAGGAGCACAATTTATACAATGTACTAACCACTACATTGTATACAAAATTAATTTATACATTATATACAAAATGTGTACAATTTATACAATCTGGGAGTGGGAACAAACTTTCTATGTAAGACACCAAAGGTAGATGTCCCAAAAGGCACCACTGTAGGCTTGACTAAATATCAAACATCTCCCCCACACATGGTCTCAAACACCATGTATGAAGCTGAACAGCAAGGGAGAACTTGGGGGGACCTGAGCTACCTATAGAATAAATAGAAGCTTCAGTACTTAACATATATTTTATTAAAAAGTAAACAAATTCGTGAGAAAAATAAAAAGATGTTCATAGAATAATAGATAGTAAACAGGCCATAAAGAAAATGAAAACCACAAATGGACCGGGCAGGAGATAAAATACTTTACTTCTACTGCGGTAAGTCATATCACAGCAAGCTTTGTCATCTTTAAAATGAATACAAATGAAGTGTGTGTGTGTGTGTGTATGTGTGTGTGTGTGTGTGTGTGAGAGAGAGAGAGAGAGAGAGAGACTAGAAATTGCTAGTCTCGAAGACCTGGAAGAAATGTTAATGAATACAGCATGTCTGGGGCATGACTTTGACAATATGTCCCAAACACCTTAAAAATGGATATACCCTTGACCCTGCAATTGCCTGTGTGATGACAGGTGAAGAGTTTACTCTAGGAGCATCACCAAGACCACCATGGAGCGGGCCCATAGGTGTTTGTTGCAATGCTTGACAAGGAAGCATTGGAAACAACTTTGTCGTTCATGTCAAAGCAAACATTGTATTGCCAAAAATCAGCGATTCTCAATCTGTGTTCCTGGCAACTCTTGGGGGGGGGGTTCCCTGGGGAACCCCTTCGAGGCTGGCAGGAGAGAAGCTGTGGGAACTATCTTCCTGATTTTTTTTTTTTTTTTAACCAACGTGAAGACTTAGTTTGAACAAAACTTGCCTCACTGTAAAAAGGTTTAAATCCCCTGTGGTCGAGCGATGTTTAGGCACTTGGGAAGTCGTCCCAGAGGCAGTTCTGTTTTAAAGGCCATTTCTGGGATGGTGCCAGGGCACGACTCGCTGCTGCGTCTGTAACACGCACGTACACAGCAGAGGTCCCAGGGCTGGTAGCTTCGCACCGGCTCCTCTGACCAGGACCACCTCCCCAGGGCTCCCCGCTCTGTGCTCTGGCACCTCTGGCTCCCCCAGCCCTGCTCAGCCTGCCCCCACCCCCCACTGCTGGATGCCCCATGCTGGGGGGGTAAAAGCTGGGCTCCCGGCCAGGCTGCTCGAGCTCCACTTCCCATTTGTGTGACTCGGCAAGCTCCTCCGTGCCTCAGTTTACACCTCAGTGTGAGGAGTAAGTGGGTGTAAACTCATTCGGCCTTGGATATTAACTGTAAGTGTGTGTACTGCTCATTGTGTGTGTGTACTCAGTAAGGTACACTTATAAGTGTATATTTATACTTACCCATTTATAATGCTCATTACATACATATTTATATATATTCCTTTAATCCCACATATAGGATTAAATATATACATATATAAAACTAATACTTACATATACATTTATTTTTATATATGACACAAAATAGCCATGATTAAATATATATATTACATACAGGAATCATAAATATTTCTCTGCATATATTAAAATGTGTTAATTTATATCTATATGTAGGTGTTTGTACAATGAGTGAAGTGTCTTAATAGCCCTTACCTCTTGGTGGAGGGACTTTACAAATTCTTTGATGGACGTTCTAACCCTATGCCACAGACCCTGGTGCATCGTAAGCACTCCAGGTATTGTTAGCTATTACTGTGATTGTCTCTTTACTTTTTACATCATACCATGTCCTGCTCTGGCAGCACTTTCCTTTCTCTCTGAGAATAAAAGGCAGCGCCTCACACAGCCCTGGCCCTGCTGCCTCTTGGACAGACCTCACCTTCTACCACCTCCCCCTTTGGCTCACTGTGCTCTGGACCCTCTGGCTTGGAATCATCCTCAGACAACCTGGTGTGTTCTACCACAGGCCCTTTGCATGTGATGTTTCTGCTGAATCTTGCTTATCGCCTCAACCCCTTGCTCAGTGTCACTTTATCGGAGATACCTTCCCCAGACCACCAGTTTTAGAGTGCTGCCCTGTCTCTCTCTGCATGCTATTCATCAGAGCATTTGGAGTGGATTGCCTTATGGCTTGGTGTTCATGCCCTGATGAGTTCCCACATTGAAATGCAAGTTCCATGAACCCCATCATGATGCTTTGGTATCCAATATGTAAAAGTATGTTGAGTATATAGAGGAGACTCAGCAGGGATTTACATCGTGAATGTGATGCGCCAACATTGCTTATCTCTGGGTATGATCTGTTCTTTTCATTCATTTAGTTTGTATGTATTGTACTTATTTTTAACAGTGTACATCAAACAATGATAGTTGTCTGTAAAAATCAGTTGAAGAATGAGGACAATCTGAGAGCCAGTAAGAGTCATCTGAACATAGTAATTTTTAAAATTTCAGAGAGAGTTATCCTCAGGAATCTACCTAATCATCATAGGTATGGGCTACCAAACATGTCTTTTTTTTTTTTTCTTAAAGATAGAGGGAGAGCATGTGCATGCATAAGCAGGGAGAGGGGCAAAGGGAGAGGGAGAGAATCTCAAGAAGACTCCCCCTTGAGTTTGGAGTCTGACATGGGGCTCGATCCCATGACCCTGAGATCATGACCTGAGCCAAAATCAAGAGTCGGACACTCAACCGACTGCACCATCCAGGTGCCCCATATGTTTGTCTTCTTCTGAGGCTGTTTCTGCCCCCCTTAGATGGACATGTCCTTACAGATCATGTTTTTTTCTCTATATAGTTAAATAACAGGATTCTCTCTTCCTTTCCACACACAAACTCTCACTTTAAGTTAACAAAGAAAGACAGGGAATATGCTAAACCTATTTTCGCGTTGTCTGGTTTTGCGCACTGACACACGGGTGCTGTGCACAGAACCGGAGCAAGATTAGTAGGAAAGCAGGAAGACAGGGAGGAAGAGCCCCTTCAAGAGGGAGAGCAATTGCCCTTGCCCAGAGCTCAGTTAATTTTGGAAAATGTTAGAAATTCTTAGCAAGATCTGCTGTGTGAATTTCTGGGCCCTTGTTATATAATTATCAAGAATTTCAAGACAGACAGGAGAGCAGGCTTTTCTAAGTTGGGGGATCCTGCGCAATGTCCCAGATGGCTGGTGGGTTTCATCCATTCGCCAGCTGAGAGTGAAGACGGAACACATGAGCGTGGCGTCCTGAGGCTTTCAGAATCTTCCAAGAAAACGAATTGCCTCTGATGGTTGGATGGAATCCATTCACTATTTTGACCTGTGGAAAGGGTGGGGGCAGAATATCACTTGCTGGAGAAACGGCCCGTCCTGGCTGGTGACAAATGGAGGTGGTGTTGGTCAGGGCCTGACAGCTGGTCAAGGCCCAGGGCACAGCTGCGGAGGCGTGGCCTGTGGTCACTGCCACACCCACTCAGGGGATGGAAGGAGGCAGTCGAGTGCTCCGTGTCTGCCCATCAATCCAAATGTCGGGAATGCAAGACAGGACAGGATAGTGCCGGGAGCATCAGGAAAGTGGTGTCAGCCCATCTGCATGGCAGGGTTCACAGCTGGTGGAAGAGTTAAAAAGGGAGTCAAAGAAACTCATGGAAAAATCATAAGGAGCGGACGTTGCCTTCAACACATCTGCGATCCTAGCGTGTCCCTCCATCCTTCAGGAGTTTGGCTACACTATTGTTTGCCTCTCCCTCTCCCTCCACCTTCCGTTTTCATCTGTTCTCTTTAATTCCTGCGTTTGGCTTCTCCTGGTTTAATTGCACGGTGTCTGTCATGGCTGGCATCTCATTAATAGGGCGCATTCTTCGGTTCTTATTTAGCAAAAGGTGACCCATGACCTGCTCTCGGCGTGCGGCTCCGCCAAGCTGGCTTCTGTTCCAGACGACTTGCTGAGCTAGCGGTCTTG
Source organism: Mustela nivalis (assembly GCF_964662115.1). Lineage (NCBI taxonomy): Eukaryota > Metazoa > Chordata > Mammalia > Carnivora > Mustelidae > Mustela > Mustela nivalis. Next base: position 183,148,301 of record NC_139021.1, read on the forward strand.
GCTGGGCTCGTGAGCAGTCCTCCTGAGCTCCATATGCACGCGGACGCTAATTAACGAGGAGGACCCTCCACCAGCTCTCACGGGGTGACATCAAAGTTTCCATGCTTCTCTCCAAGGACTGGCTCTTTCAAAGGCCTCTTTCATTCCTTCTTTCCCTCTGCCTTCTCGAGACATCTTTTTCTCTCTCTCACCTTGCTCCCTAATCCAGTCACCTCCTAGCTACATAGTGGCCAAGGCTTCCATCTGTCACCAAGTCATCACCTCAACCCTTAGACACCAGGGCATCTGTATAAAGTGACCGCTTTAGTGCTAGGCACAAGGAGGCAGCTGTGAGGAGCAGTCCCTGCTCTTGAGGTTGTGGTGTGGTTCCTATTATCATTGGGCAGATGCGATTCACCCATGGAACACCTAGGGATGCTCCTTTTCCTTCTTTTCTGGATTTGTGAAAAGAAGTCTGACCACAATGAGATCTGGCTTCACACATGTTACAATGGTGACTGTATAAAAACCAAGCAAAATAAAACAAAAACAACAAGTGTTGGCGAGGATGTAGATAAATGGGAACCCTTTTGTCCTGCAAACCCTTTTGTGGGGATGTAAATTGGTTCAGTTGCTTGGAAAATGGTATGGTGGCTCTTCAAAAAATTAAAAAAAAAAAACCCACAATTACTATACGATGGAGCAATTCCATTCCTGGGCACAGACCTGGAGGAACTGAAAGCAGGGGTTGAGCAGATTTTAGTACAACTATGTTCACAGCAGCATTATTCATAAGAGTCAAAAGATAGAACCGACTTCAGTGTCCACCGACGGATGGATGAATAAATATAATGAGGCTGTGTAGATACAATGTAATATTATTCAGCTTTAAAAAGGAAAGAAATTAGGGGCACCTGGGTGGCTCAGTGGGTTAAAGCCTCTGCCTTCGGCTCAGGGTATGATCTCAGGGTCCTGGGATCGAGCCCTGCATCGGGCTCTCTGCTCAATGGGGAGCCTGCTTCCCCACCCCCCACTCTCTCTGCCTGCCTCTCTGCCTACTTGTGTTCTCTCACTCTAGGTTGGATAAATAAATAAAATCTTCCTTTTTAAAAAAGGAAGGAAACTCTTAAAAATGCTACAACATAGATAGAAATTGAGGATATTATGCTCAGTAAAATAAGCCACTCACAAAAGGACAAATTGTATAGTTCTACCTACATGAGGTTCCTGGAGTCGTCAAACTCATAAGGACAGAGAGAAGAATGGTGGTTGCGGAGGGCTGGAGGGTGGGGCGTGGGGACAGGAAGTCATCGTTTGACGGGCATATGAGGTTTTGGTTTTGCAGAATGAAGAGTCTTAGGGATGGATGTGGAGCAGATTGCACAACAACGTACTTCATGCCACCGAACTGGACACTGAAACATGGTTAAGATGGCAAATTTTATGGTATTATATTTTACCACGATAAAAAAAAAAAAAGAAACCTGAATGCCTAGACACAATTCTCATAAGAGACATTTTATTTTTAATTATTTTTTATTTTTTAAGGATCTTATTTATTTGAGAGAGAGAACGGGAGGAGGAGCAGAGGGACAGAGCAAGCAGACTCTGTGCTGAGTGCAGAGCCCGATGTGGGACTCGATCTCAGGTCCCCGGGATCACGACCTGAGCCACAATCAAGAGTCGATGGCTTAACCAACTGGGCCACCCAGGCACCTGCATAAGAAATATTCTAAACGAATATAAATTTGCATGAATTCCCCAATGGCAGGCTGCTCCCGCATCTTGATGAAACTCTGTCCCTCATGCCGGTGCCTCTCAGTTATTAATACAGCGTCTCAGATGGTCTGTTCATGTTGGACAGATCACCGAGGATATCTTGGGGAGGGTCAGGGGATGTCTGGATTTGTCAGGACAAAGCGTCCCTAGTTCCTGCCCAGGGTGGTGCCGGGTGCGGGCCGGTGGCCTCCCCGCCGCGCAGGGAGGGCTCCTGGCAGCCGAGCTGCCCCCCTGCCAGGAGTGCAGGCGGCCAGGGAGATTCATCTTCATTCTGGCACCTGCTGTGATGTGCCCAGCCAGCCCCACACTCGGTCCGCTCTGGTCGGGAATCCAACCTGGTTCCCTTTTCAATTTTGGAAGCATTGTTGCGGATTAAAAACTGGTCAAAGGATGGGAAAGAGTCAGAGCAAACAGCTGCTCTGTACCCACCATCCTGCCAAGGCCTAAATGAGCCTTCAGGAAGCTTGCGAGTGATGAGGGTCTGTCTCCCAGCAGGAGTGATGCGCAGCTCCGGGAACCGCAGCGTGTCGGGAGGGCTTGGGCAGCTCTGGGGAGGGGCTGCCCTCACCGAGAGGGCGGACTCTTGTCGCCCATGGGTGTGCGTGGACGCCGGAGTGGTCTGGGATCGGATCAGACTTTAAGGACTGTAAAAATGAAGACATGACCAATTTCACTCTTCCTAATTAGGTGACTAATCTGCTTAGCTCCCTAGAAAGAACTACCCAAGGACTCAAAACACAAAACAGCCAATCATTTTCTGTTGTGTGGGTGTGGGTACGTGTTCTACCCCTCGTGTCTGACTCTCCCCTGTGGAAACCATCTTTGTGTGAACAGCTTGAAGAGCCACAGAACTCTGGTATGTGAGTCAAACATGGAACTTCAAGATGGTCTCTTCCTGATCTGCTGTGGGGAGAGGGCCAACTGACGGGCAAAAAAAGGTGGAAAACCAAAAATGCCTTGTTCTGGGTTGTCAAACGCGAGTCAGCCGCAGAGCGAAAGCTCCAGACTGTGCTTCTCTGCTGCAGAGGAAACACCCAAGTGCACCACAGTCTCAGCTGAGCCTCCGAGGAGGCTGGTGTGCGGTGAAAGTCACCTTCCCAAGCATCCTCAAGGGACGTTCTGGAAAACCCCGTCTTACCTAGACTGTGTCGAGTTCAACGCGAGTCTCTTGACTGGGGAACGGTTGGCTTACTCGGGTGTTACAACCAGAGAAAGGAGCCCAGCTTCCAAGGATAGGGTATCTGAAGGGTCCCTTTGGTGCCCGGCTCTCTCCAAGGAGGGCTTCTGTGAGTGGGGTGGGTGCGGCGTGGAGGGGGGCCCAGGAGAGAGAAGCAGCTGAGGGAAGACGGAGAGACACCAGGGTTTGGGGCAGCCGGCGGAGAGAACAGCCGTCGGCGTCTGTGATCATCGATGACAAGTGGTTTTGGGTATAGAGATCCAGACGAAATGTTCAGCCACTCACCTTCCTTTATTTGTCATTGAAGGAGAAGTTGATGGGAATGTTGCTCTTCCGTCACGCGGAGATGCTCATGTCGGTGTTCTTTATGCTCCTGTTGGAGTTCCTCAGACTCCTTGTTTGTAGATCTAGGCACGGTAGCATATATGTTTTGTAGACTGTGTTTACTATGGTTTCTTAATATGAAACAATGATCAAAACTAATTGTTATGACCCTAAGATAGGTGTCATCATTCCAAGCAGCTGCAGACATGCTGCCCAGCTGGTGAGCTAGATGTAACAGTTCCCTCTTTGTTACATAGCTAAGGCTATTTCTGATCTATAATTATTACGAAAACATGGGAAACATACATCTTTGTAAAAGCGGTTTTGTTTATTTTGTATTAATTCCTGGTACCAAATAATTGTGACGGGCCCACAGGTGTTCTGCTGCTTCCTGCCACTCTCGGCAATGAGTTCATTTCTCTTTTCCTACGGCTTCATCAGCATGGGTTTTAGGATTAAAACTTATTTTCTAATTGATTTTTACGCCTATCATTTTAATGAGCCCTTCCTTGCTAGGCAGCGGACTGGAGCGGTGACCCATGTGTTTGCAGTCCTTGTGTGACGTGCCATCCCGTTACTAGCTGTTTCTGCTGCTGTTGGGAACCCTGTGCTGCACTCAGCGTGGCCCCCTTCCTTCTGAGTTCGATCTGGGAGTCGGAGACTAGGACGGTAAGCACATCAACAACTCCACGCTATTTAGGACGTGTTCCACAAAGGAAAAGAGTCTGTGCTATGTGAGCCGGTATCCAGGTGGGTCTGCTCCGAATGGGACTTTGGAGAAGGAGAATTCAGCTGAGGCCTGACAGGAAGGAAGGAGGTGGCCACAAAGGGCAAAGGGAGGGTTTCCCCACAGAGGGGCAGGAAGGTCTGAGAGCCCCGTGGTGGACGAGGGCCACACATGCTCGCCACCCCCACCCCCAAGAGTGTGTTGGGCAGCAGGGCCACCTGGAGTGGAGCACTTGCTGGGACCGGATTATGACCCTGAAGGTTGGCTCGTGTTGGGGGTGCCGTGGGAAGCACGAGGGTCGCCAGAGCACAGGTGATTGACGTTTAGTCCGAACGGTTTTCCCGGCCCACTTGGGAGGTGGCTGGGGGTTGCCTGAGCAGCTCAGTTGCCCCGGGCCTCGAGAATGGTTTTCTACATGAGACGGCACCTTTGCATGGCTAACACGTGGCCAGCTTTATACCCTTCACACCAGGCTGTCGACACACTTAGAAATTCCTTGCAGGCAACTAGACAAACCTGTTGCTAGAGATGTGGACAGCCACAGGTGATGCGGCACGCCGCTGGAGAAGTGAAAGTCACAGGGACTTTGCGGCGTCTCTCTGTGCTTATCCACACTGCGTCATTATGCCAAAGACTCCCGAGACATTTTCCCTAGACTTTAAAATGATTTTTTCCTCTTTCAGGAAGTTCATATAGTGGGACCCTTACTACTTTTCACTCCCTCTTGTGTATCCAGATTCGAACCAGGCTTCCCTTACAGAGGACAGCCCCCAGGCCACCAGAAAGGACCTGCACCATACCATTTCTGCCTGTGGGCCTGCAGAATATCTCCTTTCCCCGTGAGTGGGGTTTATCACCCTGTGCGGTTATAGGAGTTACCCTGAACGTGAGACCCCGTTGGAAAAATAAAAACTGTCCCATGAATTACTACATATATCTCGCTGAGCATTCCTTGGTTATCTGCTCCCTGCCTAGGCCTTGTCTTAGTATGGCTTGGGTAACCACATCGACACACAACCATATTCAGAATCACTCAGACGTCTGATTTCAACCAACATTTTTATTCTATATTATTATCATTTTCAAGTCTAACTTTGAATTTTAATCTGTTAGTGAGGTATAGAGGATGCCACGGAATGTGTACACGGGACAGCTAACCTTCAGCGCACAACCCGACAGAGTCTTGCGCCTGTCTACAACAGATCAAGATGTAGGACCCTTGCAGCCCCCAGGGTTTTCTTGTTCTCATCTCCACTTAGCGCTCTCCTCCCCGAGGGCATCACAATGCAGAATTCTTCCACCATCCATGAGATTTTCTTGCTCTTGATTTTCATATGAATAGATTCATGCAACGTATAGTCTTTTGTGTTTGGCTTCTCTTTTTCAACATGAGAACTGAGACCCAGCCTTGTTGTTGTGTGTACCAGCAGCTCATTCTCTCAGGGAGGACGTGGTTGATTATCGCCCTGTTGAAAGATGCTTGGATTGTTCCCAGTTTGGGGCTATTATAAGCAGTGCTGTCTTGGATATTCTTGTATGGTTCTTTTTTGGACGTACAAACTCATTGCTCTTGGATAGGCCTCTGGATGGAATTGCTGGGTCATAGGGTAGGTGTATTTTAATTTTAGAGACCTTGCCAAACCCTGTTCTAAAAGTGGCTGCACTAACGTTCACTCCCGTGTGCAGGGTTTTCATAGCTTCATTTGCTCTGCATGCTTGCCAACACTTGGCTCTGTCTCACATTTAATTTAATGTTGGAGTGTTTGTGTGTGTTTCTGGGGAAACCAGGAGAGCATGAGAGTAAGTACTGAGATTATGCTGGGTTCCTTGACTCGTTCATTGGGTCCGAGTCTCTAAAACAGTGGTGCAAGTTTATCTGGAAGTTGGAGTCAGGTTGGGGAAGGCCAACAAGACTCACTCATGGGACCCCCGTCAAGGTGTTGGTAGAGACCAAGGTGTTCTCTCTTCTACGATGTGGTCCTGAAGCTAACAGGATCCTGTGGGGGAAGCTGAAAATCAAAAGAATCAAGAGAATCCAGGGGAGGACTGAGAGCGGTGTCCTGGTGGCATCAACAAGGCCCTGGTCCAGCCACCCTACCTCGGCACCCTCTGCTAAATGACACAGATAATCTCTGGTTTTGGCTTACGTCAATTTTTATTGTATATTCTGTTGTTTCTGATCAGAAGAGTGGTACCTAACGCAGATATGGTTGGAAGTTGGACATTCCCTGATGACTATCTTCTCTCTCATTCTCATGTTTCATGATGTCAGTTAAACATTAGGTACAACATATAGACTTCTCACCACTACCGATGGGCAGGAGACTCCCTGGTGATGGGAAGATTACACTTTTCCTCCATCCCCACTCGCCCAGCATCACAGATCATCAGCAGCACACTTCTGATAGAGCTTGGCTGTGGCCACAGGTAAGAATAAAAATGGCTCCAGGCGGAAGCCAAGGCTTCAATCACATGCCATCCTCTCCACCCAGCATGACCAACCTCTCCTGTTGGAAACCGGCTTTAAATAGCCAGCTTAGACTGAGTGCGAGGACCGAGAGAACCAGAGCAGCCCAAGAGAGGGGGAGGGTCCGGGATGCAGATGGGCAGCCTGGGGTCCAGTTGAACAAACCAGGGAGGGCTCGACTCAGATCCTTCCCAGCCCTGTGAGCTCCTGGGATTTCCTACAGTTCTTTCACCAGCAAATGAACAATAATGACCTTATTCCAGCCATTCAAGGATTGTGAGAATTCAAGCCAAATGTGATCTGTGGGAACCATGGACACAAAGCAGATAGAGCGAGAGAAGGAATCCCTCCCATCCAACAGAACACTTTCCAGGGGGCTCTTGTACCATATCTCTGTTGTGTGTGTGTGTGTGTGTGTGTGTGTGTGAGTGTGCGTGTGTGTGTTATCTGTATTTTTTGTGGTTCTGGTTTCTCTTTCTCTCCTGTAGTTGACCTTGCTAGAGGGGCTCATACCGTTTCATTCCCACCCCTTCATTCCCGCTTAGTATCTCACCGGGGGTCCCGAGATCTCCTTGGTGAGGCGCAGGCTTTCTGGGTGGGAGAAAAATCTTAATCACATGCATGAGGGTGACAGTGGCTGGGACTTGCAGTTTACAGTCTTCATTGCTATTCTATGAGCATTGCTGAGGTGTAGACGGTCTGGCGCCCTGGCTGGAACAGCCTGATCTGTCTTCTCGCTTCGGCTCGGGATGTTTATCCACCTTTCAACTCAGTTGGGCTGCAGATGATGCGCCATTTGCCTATTAATCCTCCTTGTGGTGGCAAAATGCAAATGAAGTTGCTTTTGATGTATGAGAAGCTTAATAGCAATTTCTGACTTTCTTTCCTGGAGCCAGAGTCTTTCCAAACCTCAGCACCGGGGTGATCGTCTTAGGAGTGGCGGGATCTTGCAGGAGCCTGGCTGGTGGGCAGGCTGCCTTTTCTATGAGGTGCCTTCATTATCGAATTAGACTGTCAGTGAGTATCCTTGAAACTCCAGGAGAGAAGAGAAGGGATTCTTTTTTTTTTTTTTTTTTAAAGCAGAGAGAAAGTTAGAAAGTAATTAGTATGCACTAATTAAGAATAATAGTAATAGCATTTTGAATTGGTGCCTAGAATGAGAGCTGTTTCGGGCTCCTCGCCTAACTTGGTATCTATAGCGGCGATCTTTCAAGTTGTCATGCATCTATTTTGAGATATGACTATGATGCTCTGTTTTGAAACATTTAATTGCTGGCATTGTTTGTTGAGAGAATTTTATAGCCTCACTTAGGCATCTCGCTTCACGCAGCATCTGCCATTGATGTCACCAATGGAAGTTTTAGAAAAGAGAGAGGGTAGGAAGTGAAGAAAATAACAACAGTGACGCATTGCTATGGGGCGGCGGGGGCAGCCGAGCATCGCTTGGACAATTGATACCTTAGAAGCCATCGCACCAGCGATGGAGTGTGAGCCATGCTTTGCCAAGTATCCCGGGCAGGGCACATCTGCCATTGCCACCTGTGATCATTTTCTTCTTCTTCTGCGCTAAATAATCAATGACAAGGTTCTGGGTTTTGTCCCCTCACTCGTTCATGGCTGACTCAAGACCTTGCTTCCAGGAGCGTGAGTTTGAGAGCACAGAGCTTGCTGCCTCCGAGGACACGGTGGGGCGTTCGTAGAGCATCCCCAGCTGGGCTGAAGACAAACATGGCCACGGGCAAAGTATGTGACGATCTCCCTTGAAATGGTTTTTTAAAATGTAAAAACTCATAAAACTCAGTGCGTCTGAAGGTCCGGGGGTGAGCCAGGGTCTCTTGGGGCTGTTGCTGGGTGTGTCAAACTGTCACCCGCTCTCTCGAGGGTGATTTACTGTGTGCGTCTCCTTACTATTTGGCTCAATATCTCCTGCTCTAGGAAGTCATCCGAAGAAAATGATCAGTACCTAACGCATTGTAGAAGCTCAAGCTTGGTGAAGTGAATAAAATGTAGCAAATGATGTATCCTAAAAAGAGACCTTTTATGGCCCCACCAAAGAAAGCAGCCTAACTGTTTGGTAAAAAGGTGAATTGGTACTTTGTAATGGAATATTATGTGGCCACCCAAATGGAGATTTACTTAATTTCCAAGGAAGCCATGATACTGACAAAACATTGAGTTAGAGAAGAAGGAATGCTGTAAAAGCATGTATTCTATGACCTCAAGATTTTTATGCACAGGAAAGAGGCAGATGGTGAAAGTAGGCGTGATTTCTGATATGTTCATGTTATTTCTTTGTTTAAAAATTTCGACAATGAACACATTATGTAGGTTTGTGTTTGTGGCATGTGATAATATAACATTTTAAATGTGCACGCAGAGAGTAAAATATTCTTTGGAAAGATCCTCTTACATAGGGCAGTGTAAAGAGATATCAAGTCTCCTGTGTTATTTTCAGATCTACCCTCATTAGCAGATGCTAGATTTTCCTCAGATCTCTCATCAGCAGGAGGCAGACACCGTATCTGGTAGTCCCGGTGGTATACACCTGGTCCTAGTTACACGTAAGGCAAGTGTGGAATAAGACTGAAACACTGTCTGGTCATGCTGGGTGTCTTAGCGGTTCCGCATGGGGTCACATGAACATTCTAGTCTGGTTGGTGCAGCAATACTGTTCAAAGGAGCCCTTGGCCCAAGATAAACTAGGGGTTGAGGATATCTCTGCTTTCGGGTGGGATGTGCTCTAGGTTTTAGATCTTAGACATTGACAATATGTCTAATATGGGCTAAGAGCACCAGCATCACTGGGAGACCCGTCAGAATTGTTATCAGTAAGACCCCCAGGGGAGTCGTGGCTGTGGGGCCTGTTCCAGGTTGAGAAATGCTACCAGGGAGTGTGGCCTGGGAGAAGGGATGGCAGACTTGGAACCCTGGGGAGAGGGCACATGGTGATCAGCACCCCTTGTGAAACAGGGGAATTTGGTGGTGATGGTGACTGGTTTTCTGTAGGTGACAGGAAATAAGCTTTGCCAAATATTGTAACCTGTATCAGGCCTTTGGGGGAGATGTCTGAAACAGAACTCACTGACTGGTTATAAAGAAGTGAGGTGGGGGTCCGATGGAGAGATCGTAGGGGGCTGCCCGGAACTCCTGACCATCCCTTTTAGGAGCGCATGGCCCCATGACCCAGGATGCACGGACAAGCCCCTGGGAGCGAAATGCCCCTGAAATCCTTGCGTGGTCCTGCTTGCCTCGGAATGATGAAACGGGCTCATCTTTTTTTTTTTTTTTTTTCCCTAAAGAAAGAAATGGACAAATGGGTGCACTCTAAGTTTTGCATGTTTTCATTTGGGGGACATCCCTCAGTTTTGAGGTTTCTCTCTTGATAGCCCCCATCGGATGCCTCCTTTTCTCTCTGACCCTGTGTGGCAAACCCACCGCTGATTCCAGAGGTATCCAGCAGAGTGGCAGACACCTGTCCTCACAGCTCTGTCAGTTCTGGTAGAAAAAGCCAGAAAACCAAGAAGGATAATTGGTGGGTATAAATCAGTAGACTCAGTCTGCAAGGCTGTCCTTTAGCTAAGACTAAGATCTCCTTCTTTGCTGTCGACATTTTTTTTTTTTAATGATAAAACATATTTTGATGTTCCTGGGCGGGGGGAAGTGTGCATTAGGTACACTAAGAAGTTGGACATTTTCCTGGAGATCTGATCCCAGCTCTAAGTGCAAAACCACTCACTCAGTGTGAGTGGGTCCTTGGCACCCTCCCCTTCCCCCCACTTACCATCCCCCATGGGTATCATCATGGCAAGCGGAGACTTGATCTCTTTCTAACAGACTTAAACAATAGCAATGATCCATGATCTTCCAACATTAACTACTGGAATCTCATATAAGCAGGGGGCTGGCTCCTCTTTGGGGTTTCAGAAGTAGGAGTCTGAAACCCTCTCCATTCCCTACCCGTTGGAAGCCTGAGCGCTTCCAGAAGGATGGCAGGTTCCAGGGCTGGGGTGTGGAGCTCATCGCTGTCATGCCCCCAGGGGTCTCTGTTCTGCAGCCCCTTTTCCCTGTTCTCTGCTTCTTTTTCTATTTTTTAATTTTTTTATTTTCATTATTTTTTTCTTTTTTATCTATTTATTTGAGAGAGAGAGTGAGAGAGCATGAGAGGCGAGAAGGTCAGAGGGAGAAGCAGACTCCCCATGGAGCTGGGAGCCCGATGCGGGACTCGATCCCGGGACTCCGGGACTGTGACCTGAGCCAAAGGCAGTTGCTTAACCAACTGAGCCACCCAGGTGCCCATTTTTTTTTTTTTTAAAGATTTTATTTATTTATTTGACAGACAGAGATCACAAGTAGGCAGAGAGGCAGGCAGAGAGAGAGGAGGAAGCAAGCTCCCTGCTGAGCAGAGAGCCTGATGCAGGGCTCCATCTCAGACCCCGGGATCATGACCTGAGCCGAAGCCACCCAGGCACCCCCTGTTCTCTGCTTCTTGTCCTCAGCCAGGCTCCTCAGAGCCTCTCATGTCCTGGGGGGAGGGGTCTCATCTTCCCCTTAAGGGACTCCCCAGGGTCTTGCCCGCCTGATGCCAGCTGTTGAGATAATACCGATTTCACCGTGCCACAAGGCTATTGGCAAGGATTCGCTGTGACACACTTGTAGAGCAGGGCCCTCCCGGGACCCCCTGTCCAAGGCTGGTCCTCTGATTACCTCTTATCACCTGGACATCGCAGGGGCCTAAGCCTAGAGCTCCTGGCTGCAGAACTGGACCTCACCGTTCAGAGCTCGCAAATGCAAGCTTGATTTTGCCTTGAACTGAGCATTGTGTGTGGGTGGCCACGTCTGAGCCCAAAACCTTATTATACTTTTCTGTGCAGGAACAACTCGATCTACTGTCCAGACTGGCTGTGTGCGGCTTCCCCCAGGTCTGGAAGGAGCCCCGGATCCCACATGAACATGGCTTTGGCATTTAGGCTTCACTCTGCCCACGACGGAGCCCGCAGTCCTCTGGCATTTTACCTGATGCCAACAGCTGCTCATAACCTTTTTCACTCACACAGACTTCCATCTGGGAAGCCTTCCCCATTCCTCAGTGTCCCTGTCACAGCAAATAATGTCATGCCACAGCACACTGCCCAGGGCGCAAGTGCTGGGCGCCGAGAACAGACCAAAGGAAGCCGGCGCAGCTGAGGCTGGCTTGTAGGAGAGACGTGCCGTTGCTCGGGCTTACCCTGAAATGTCTGGAAGCCTGCATTCATGCCATCGTCACCCCCTTGCTCTGAGTGAGATTTTATTTTCCCTGTGTCTCCATTTCCTGCCGTACTTATGGCACAGCCAGAAGCAGAGGAGACCCCATAACTTGAATCACAAAACACCTTGACATTTCATTCCAGAAGGAGAACGTCTCCAAGGCTTATGTTGGGAGCGAGACAGTGCACTCGGGTGTGCTTTAATAGGTCCCCCCCCCAACTCTGCCGCCTGGGAGCCCATCTTGTTGGGGACTTGAGAAGGATTCAGCAAGTGTCTATTGCAGCCTGTCCTCGATATGAGGTCCTGGGGGATAAAGAGATGGGGAAAAGCTGGTGCGACAGACACATTAGTACATGTTTCGTGTGCAGCTGGTAGAGAGAAGGAAGAGCGTTGACTCTGGTGGGTGGTTCAGAGTGGGGTAAACGGTCCCTGGAGGGTAGGGGTTGGCGGGCTGGGCCCTTGGATGAGTGGCTTCTGGGCACTGGATCCCGAGAGTAGACACATAAGAAAACAGAGACAGCCTCCTGCAGGTGACAGAGAGGACAGGAAAGATGACATCCAGATCCCGATGTGCTGTCAGCGGGCAGCGCCCTGAGCCTCACAGCTGGCCCGTGTGTGTCCCTGTGCCCCCAGCCGGAGGCAGGCGCTCAGCGTTTGACAACGCAACCAAGCCGAACTCAGAGAGTTCTGTGGGGGCTGGCAGGGGTGCTGCTGGGACAGAAGGGCAGGCTGTGAAGACCTGCCCCTCCTCCATAATGCTTTTAATTACGTAACTTGAGTTTCATCATCTCAGCCTTGAGTGAAGGAAGCTGTATTGGTCCCAGGGAGCTAGTCTAGAGTGGCCAGTAGCCGAAATTGGAGTAGTGTATGACAGCGGAAGGCGATTTCCTGTTCTTGTCTTGATGCTGAGGGAATGTCCCAGGAAATCAGAGCGGTCTCTGCGTGACGTCTGGGCTGCTCTGAGGCTGGGCGTGGCCGTTACAGTCACGTGGAAGGAGCCAGGCCCAGACTAGAAGTGGTTTCTGCACCCAGCCTAGATCACCGCCCACGTGGGCCCAGGTTCCATGGTGGAGGACATGGTCATATGGGCCACACTTATGAGAGACGGGAGATGTCATCTAACAGGTGCCCAAAGAAGGGAAAATCCTTGGTGCCTTTGGAAGTTGGGGGAACTTGGGTAGCAAAGGCGTAATTGAAGTCACAGGCTGTGTTGTGACTCTCCTGACTGTCCTGCTCGTCTAGGACAACAGTGAGCTGCTGAGGAATGGAACGTAACATCTTCCCGAATGTTGTCTGCAGTAGGATAAGCACGGTTTCCCTTGAAACCAGGCCATGTTCTTGCTCCTGAATGTCATGTTCAACGGAAAGAACGAATCTCTGAACCGACACTCGAAGCCGCTCCCACTGTCTGGGTTGACTCACGTCCGTCTGAGAAAACTGAGGGCTGATGCGTCCTTGCCCTGGTGGGCATCCCTGTCAGGTCCAGTGTCCAGTGTTCCTGGAACCCAGAGGGACTTGAAACCGCATTGCCGGTGACGGCGGTGCTAGCCACCCTCGTGGTCCCCATCTCTGAGGGGCCACCTGAACCCAAGCCCATCCCATCAAGTGCAAATCTCTTGCCATCGTAGCTGAGAATCAGCGGTTGAATTTCTACCTGATGATTCAGAGAACACGTCTCTTTAAAAAAAATTTTTTTTGGCTTAATTTTGATTCCATTAAAGGCTTGTATTAGTTTTCGGTGTACAATAGAGTGAGTCAACAATTCTATACATTCCTCAGGTCCCATCACCGTGAGTGTGCTCTGCCGTCCCCTTTGCCTAGCCCCCCGCGCCCCGCCCACCTCCCCCGGTAACGGTCAGTTTCGGATAACACGGATCATTACAGAGTGATAGGAATCACTGTTTCTGTTTGTTCAATCTACTTGGGTTTACTTAAAAATGTTTGTAGTCTGCATGGGAATGCAACTGGGCCAGGGGCTTGCCCCTGGGGTCCTGGCGTGTTGCCACCTGTGTGGGGGTAGCCCTGCCATCGGACTGCAGCGGAGCTGGGAAGTAGGATCGCTCCGCCTGATTTTATATATGTTCTCACTTGTCTAACATCATCAGAATTTCATTGAATATAATCACGTTAAGGTAAAATGTGTTTAAACTGCTAATGGACTGGGTCATTGACTTTAACGATGTTCTCCATACTACATTTAATTACTGTACAAGCTCTTCTTTAAGATCATGTTTCCTGGGATCTGTTGGAGTTATGTTAAGTATACTTCAGCAGATAATAATTAATGAAACAACTCTTTCATAAACCGGGACACATGGATGGTGCTTTCTGTGGTAAAGAGGAGGAGGCAGATGATTCTGTGGGCACATGCAAGGTGCACAGCCACGCCGACAACTGTCCTGTGTCACGGTGAAACATTTGGTGATGTCACAGAGAAGAGGCAGGCACACTGGCAGCAGGTGGCACCGAGCTGGGCAGCCCCAGGCTGGATGGCTCCTAGAGAGAGCACTGCAAGAAGGAAGGGCCCCTCTGGAAGTGGCTGCTGCTGTTTGGGGGGGGGGGCACAGAAGGGCCGAAGCCAACTTCTAGACGGGAGAAGTATCCTGAGCCCAGCCCAGCAGGGCTCTGTATCAGTTTGGACTTAGAGGAAAAGAGGACCTTACCCAACTTGGGGAATTTCAGCAGGATTTAATGAGGGGAGTGTTTCCCCTTGTGGGCAGGATTTGGAGAAACTTGAAGGGAGAGAGGTATCCCAGGCTGGCACCCCAGGGACTTTGTGACCCTCAGACTGGGTAGGAGGGAAGAGTGGTCCCCAGAATCCAGAGGGAGAATTACATGGACGCGGGTGCCTGACAGAGTTGTGGTTGCAGGTGGGGAGAGATATCGCCCCAAGGTGACCTGCTACGGAGGGAGCAGGGGCATAAACACCTTAGTCCTCTCTCCCCAACCCTCTGGATCTCCCGCAGTGGCCTCTCCTTGATTAAACCCTATTAGAACCGGAAGCATAAAGAAGCTTATTATACATCCAGGTTCGTCTACCTCCTGCCCACGGAGCAGGGGAGAGAGTCGTCGCCAAAGCCAAGAACAGGCAATCAGCACGGTCTGCAGCATCAGACCAATCAGACAGAGGTGGCCCTGCTGTCAGGCTCACCTGCAGAACCTAAGGCAGGAAGAGAGAGGTGACTGCGCTCCGGAGAGGGAGAGGTGGAAGGAGAACAGGCTCTGTTTCCGAAGGTCCCAGGACGGTGCCAACAGCATCACTCATCAGCGGTGGCCCTAGGTCAATATTGTAACCCCGATCCTCCCACGCTTAAGAAAAGACATTGGTGCCAGACTGTGCTCTCATCTGAAGGCTCAACTGGGGAGGCTTCTGCTTCCCAAATCATGGGATGGGTGGCAGTGCCATTCTCTTGCAGCTGAAGGATGGAGGGTCTCAGTCTCTCATCAGCTGTTGGCTGGAGGCCAGTGTTGGGGTGTTGCCATGGGGCCCCCAGCTCAGTCAGCTCCCAGAGCTGGTGGGAAGGAGCATGCCCTGGCAAGGCAGATGTTCCGGTTGTATGCAGCATGATTACGAGTAGGTGATCTCATGCCTGCTGCCACTTGGCCACATTTGATTGGTGAGTGAAAGTCACAGGCAGCCCACATGGTGAGGGCAGAGAGGGGCGCTTGGTGGGGTGGGGTCGGGAGCGTACAGCAACAGAAGGGGACCCTGGGCCACCTGGGAGTCTGTCCACCGTATATCCTGGGACATGGCCAGTTTTGTTAATAAAAAATTGGAATAACTAAATATTCTATATAAGTTTTTTTGTGTGGGTGTAAATGTTCTCTCTTTTTTATTAAAAGAAGGGGCAAGTAAGGATTGCAGTTTCTTGAGGGGACTGTCGATCTGAAATATATTATTTCCTTAAGTTGTGGCATCAGAATCCAATTATATTTCTATAAGAGAAGGAGCCAAGGAAAAATCCCCAAAGTATATTCGAGACCCCCGGGGGGATTCTGCAGGCCTCAGTAAAAGAAACAGTCACTTCAGAAACTGAAATTTTATTCCAGGGATATGGCTTTTGATGGGAAATTATCATGGTAAAAGAGAGGTTTTTATATTAAAAAAATTTTTTTTTTTAGACCTTCAGCCAATGACAACAGAAAAAAATTAAAAATTCTCAAGTAGCTGATGAAACTCCCTGGGATGTTTGTGAACCCCTGGCTTTGGACATAATGATGAGAACTATTATTTCAAACCATGAATCTCATTGTACACCGTTCTAATGATGTCAGACTTACGGAGATCATAGCATTTGTGTTTTAGGATATGTGCAAAGTGTCAGGAGAAAGTTGAATTTTGGCTTACCACACCTTCCAGGCTGAACGTAATAGGTAAGAAATACTACAGTTGTTACCTCGAGAAGACCCTAGGAATGAATTTGGATAGTAACTAGATATTTTGCTCCTTGTTTTAAAACTGAATTTAACGCATCTGTCTGTATGCTTTTATGTAACTAGAAACCAGTGTGATTAATTAACCCTCCAAGTTTTTCAACTTCATCTGAACTTTTTAATAAAACATATTCATTATTTTCTCAGCTATTTGTTTCCTGCATCGGCATGATGTATGAGTTCACCATATTAATTATAATAAATAAAAGATAAGAGAAGCAGCAGGTACTGACTTCTGTGTTCCACAAATAACTTAATTCTTTAAATTGTCCCAGGTTTTTTGCCGGGTTTCTGCTGAGCCCGGCTGCGGGCTCCGCGCGGGAAACCATCTTACGGGTCGTCCCTGGACATTCCGCCAAATGGATGGTAATTTGTCCCAGAAAATTTGGGAAGTGTCCCTTTCAGCCCTTCTCTGTGGGCAGTTGAAACCAAGCCAAATTCTCAGGCAACTTTAAGGTCTAGTCAAGGATTTCAGAACGTCCGAGCAGCTGACTCTCCAGTCACTGTGTTTTTCTTTTCTAGAAGCTCCCGTGGACCCTTTTCCAAATCTTCCATGCCCCTTTTTCCTGTTTTTCATTCTCTGCAGATTTCAAGCTGGTGGTTTTTTCCCCAACCAGGAGAGAGAGAGACGGCCGAGGGATGACACCTAACTCATAGTTCCAACACCGAAGTTTGTAAAGGTCACAAAGGTCGCGCTGTTGGCGCTTCCCGCTCCTTCTCGTTCATCCTATGTCTGGGGGCCCGGAGAACATTTATTCTAGAATTTTGTACGACTCTGCCTTCCCTGGAGAGGTTCTGTGGTGGTTTTTCCGGGTGCCAGTTGGGGCTCACTTCAAGCCGCATTCTCTTCTGAGCTTCCCTGACACACCGGGGCTCCCGAGCTCTTACACAGCTGCCCGGGGTCTCCGCCTCTGAGGGACAGGGCGCTTTTCTAGTCCTTTTTCTTCTCCTTCTTTGGTTCCCAGGATGGGGGAACCATCCTGGGTTTTTGACTCACCATCTCCAAAGCAGCCTGTGCACGCCCAAGAGTGTGGGCTTCTCAGAGATGCTCAGGGTTGTTTCCGAGTCCTCCTTCCTTGGGTAATTCCAGAATATGGCTTGGGGCTCCCTGTGACCATTTCGAGTCTCTGCTTTGAAGGGGTTGTCTATTTTGTGGATCATTTTTTATTGTTTTCCATCAGAGTTAATCCCAGCAATTTAGCTGCCGTTACTGGTGGCAGGATCTTCCCTTCAGATCTTCCCTGTTGACTGGAAGGGGTGGTGTTTTAAATTTTAACGTTCGAATTAAGTTTTTGTATTTAAATGTAAACATTTTAGATTAACTTGAAAATATATTTAATTTTAAAACATATTTAAAGTATATGTTTTTAAAATATCAAACTTAAAACGTGGTCTTTGGATTTCCAGCTATATAGGAGGAAGACATTTTAATTAGTTTTAAACTCTTTTCTGTCCTCCTGGGATTATAAGCCCTTCAAAAGCATAGGGACACTTAATGTCACAGAGGAGAAACCTGAGGCTGACCAGGGTCATCTTTTCCTTGCTGCTTTTGTTTTTGTGTACATCCGTGGATTCCCCCCCCCCTTTTTTTTTTGGTGAAATTCCATTTCTCTTTTGCTGGTGAATGGCCCTTTTAGACTTCAGGTCCAAGCCTTTCCTTCACCCTGAGGAAGACACATTCTGCAGCTGTTGCTTCTCTTCCATTTATTCTGGAAGCTTCTTCATGAGAAGCAGTCATCAACGATCCAGTCTCCAGTCTCTGCTGTTTGTAGCTGTCACATTCTCGCTTCCTATTTTAATCGTTTGGCTCTTCTCCCTGCATTCTCGCTGCCTGAAAGGTCATAAATCCTTGACCGTCTGATGTGGTGTTTTCTTGTAGGGTCAGTTCTCTCACTCAGAGCCTCTGGTCCTGTCTTATTCAGTGTCGACATCTTTTCTTTCCTTTAATTTGTTCTTGATTGACTCCCTTCAATGACTCACTGCCCCTCATCTTGTGAGTTACGCGTTCATCCTTCATCTCTTCCTTCTGA
Source organism: Mustela nivalis (assembly GCF_964662115.1). Lineage (NCBI taxonomy): Eukaryota > Metazoa > Chordata > Mammalia > Carnivora > Mustelidae > Mustela > Mustela nivalis. The sequence continues at coordinate 183,166,462 of NC_139021.1, forward strand.
GGTTCTTTTCCTGTTATTTAGAGACATTTCTGAGAGCTCCAATGGATGCTCTCCAACTTCCCTGGTTAGTTTTTGGCAGGTGTCAATAAATTTTTTAAAAGTGCCCTTCTTCAGAGTGGGGGTTCTTGTTCCTTAATGTCACCGCATCTTTGGGGTTTTTCTCTTCGCTTATTGTTGAAAGCAGGTTTCTCCAGGTCTGGTAAATGATCATAAGGGATGGGGCAGGTTCCACCATCCCTAGTGCTACTGTAATGATTATTAATGGGCACAAGTGAATACAAAGAGAGCAGCAGCCTGGGGTTAGGGGTGGAGAGGGAGCTGTGCACAGTCCAACACGTGTGTTCCTTCCTGGAAGACGGTCTCCCTCTACTCAGCCATTTGATGAGTCCCTCAACTAGTACCAATCCTGCACCTTTTCTGTACAGTGATTTTCACTTGGTGCTGACTCTAGAAACAAGACAGTTATGGCTCTTGCCTTCAAAAAGCATATATTACTGTATAAGGAACAAATTAAAAAAAACTAATTACATAGTTTAATAATATAGTTCTGTAGGTCATACAAGATGCTATGCCACAAGCTAGCTTTAGATAAGCAGCTCTCTGTTCTTTGTTGGACTCTTGTTCCTTCACAAGGTACGGATTCTTGATGGAAACAGAATTCCTTCAGTGACACCTTGGTGCCACTTCTATGTTGCCTGTATCTTCCGGCAGGGCTCCTCTCCTCTGTTGGGTTGTGCTTGATGAGGAAGTCGAATAAACCATAGGTCCTTTGGGAGGAGCGTATTTTCAAAATTTTGACCTACCAAGGAGAGGTGCCTTCCCACAGAAAGGTTCCTTAAGTGTGCCCTGGGTCACACATAGCCTCAGCCTGCATGGACGATGGGCACAGGAGAGTGACATATACACATATTTCTGTCCCTGTTTTTAGTTTCCATTTGTCCTTTGGGTGGTGTTTTGGTGAGATGAGTGGCTACTTTTTCTGAGATCACAACTTTGCTTAAAAGGTTTTCTTTTTTTTTTTTATAGTTAGGAGCTTGTGGCCACCTTCTCCATTGTTACCAAAGACAATAACCCTTCAACTGGAGGAATTCTAGGAGTTGTGTACAGGATCCGTGAACTCTGGTTTGCCCTGGGTTTTTCTCAACTAGCCTCTACCTCATCTCTCTGTGTCTCACTTTGCTTATTCATAAACAGAGGGCAGTTGATCTGGGTATCAAAGTTAGAAAGGATCGTGGATGTTTTGTAGTTTACTTAAGAAAGAGTTTCTATCAGAATGAAGCTGTCCTGTTGGGAGAAGAGCAGAAGAGGAAGAGAACAATCAGAAAAAGGCAGACAAGTGAGAGGAGAAAAGGAGAGGGAGGGAGAGCCAAAGTCAAAGGCAACAGCTGGAAGGGACACAGTGTCAGATGGTGGTCTGAAGGTCAGTGTCACGAAGAAGGATGCCCAGAGGAAGCAGCAGTCCTTCAGGAGACACATCTGTGCTGATTCTGCATGGAACCATAAAAATGAAGGCACCATATTCTCCAGTCTGAAGATAAATTTCCTCATGCCTTTGATTCTGATTTCTGGCATGATTTTCTGATGCAAGATTTTAACAATGGCAGCTGAAGTAGTGTTTTTTTCTCTTTCCTTGCTTGATCTTTTGACAGTGCTTTGTGTTGGGACAAGGAGGATCTATTTTTCATTTAGATGTCTTATTCTTGTCAGTTCTATGGGTTTGTCTTGGCCCTCACAGATGCTGATATTTATTCTGCAGAAATTATGAAGTTTGAGCCAACATTCCTTTTAACTCAGTGATCTCTGCTTTCGATATGTAAGTATTCATATTGTCTAATAGGATATCTTTTTAGTTGCTAAAGGTGTTTGTGGAAATGTTGTCCTAGGGTCTATATGTGGAACCACCTTGTTTTCCCAGTACTGTATGACCTCTCATGGGTGACTTCTGGGTGTGCCTCTGGCATGACTATATAGACAAATGGGGTGGGGTATCTCAAGGGGTGGCCTTGGTGGTCTCTACAGTTTTGTTGTAGTGTTTAGAGTGGCTCTTGACTGAGAAGGGGAGGAATGCCTGATGCACATGGTTCATGGGCACCTGGAAGAGGCCTGATACCTTGTGGCCAGTTGGTTTTGCTCTAGTCCACGGGGATTACACCCTTTTCCTTGGTTGGCTGTTTTCAGGAAGTGCATGCCACAGTCTGGTGCCTGATGCATGTGGATTGGGAATGCCTGCCCTCCTTGGACTTTCCCCTCCGAATAGCTCTTTCCAGAGAGAAAAGAGAGAAGGAGTCATCCAGACTACAATACCCTCCTCCACTGCTTGGCCTTAAGGAAGGCCTCCTGAGCCTGTCATGATCTCAGTTCTTATCCATGAAAATGAGGTAAGAGGTAGGGTGATTTCCAAAAATGGTTGTGATTCATGCTCCCTCCATGTTTTGGCCCAGATGGGAGTCAAGGGCAGTCTTAAAGTTATAGCACTACTTCCCCATGACAGAGGAGGCCAGGACGAATTCTGGCATGCTCTGACTTTGGGTGAGGCTGGCTGGAGGGCTGGCCTGGTGACAAAGCTGGCTCAAGCCTGAGCCGAGATCCCCACGTGGAGTCCCTGCTTAAGGAGGCAACTCCATTCAGCATCTAATGACTGCTCTATAAAGAGATTTGAGCAGTAAAGAAAGCACACGAGAGACAGAAATTAAAAATATGAGAAATAGAAAAGGCTGTTGGGAGAGAAAAATCAATTATAGTCCGAGCAGGGTTGCACACAACTTACCTGTTCCCCCGATGAGGGACTTTCTCAGTTTTAGGGAAATTTGTATGCAACCAACTCACATCAGAAGCTTTTAAAAAGCCATTAATTTTGGCATTATTTTTCTGTTTCAAAACCAAAGTGAGGATTATAAACAGTTTAAAGAGCTTTAAAATGCTAGCACCATCCATCAGAGACCCCGGTGAATACCCAGAAGAATATGAAAATGGACAAGGTTCTGTTTCATTCCTGAAAGCTCCCTGAACCTTCTACTTTCTTCCTGCCTTGATGTTTGGTGTCCATGAAAGGCAACGGTCTCCTGAGGGTTCTCTAAGGGGCTTCACTGGAAGTAAAGCAGATTGGGTGAAGGAACTGACTTGAGTTCTTTCTGTGTTTGTGATGGTAGGAAACTGACTTCTAGATTATCTCACAAACACATAGAAAACATAAAAAGAGGCAAAATTATGCAGAGGCACATAAATTATGTAGATGATGGAAAGCCTATGCAAAACATGATATGTGCACATAATAGCATATTTCCCCAGGGGCTAATTGTATCCTTTGGGTACCTTTTGAAGCATCTGAATATTCAGAAGAAAGCAAATTTATTATAATTTGAAAAATACCACAATAAATAAGGCTGAAAGAATAATGCATATTGTATTGTAAACTGGAAACTCACAATCTGGCCATTTCCTCCAGTTTGACCAAAGCCCAAAACTTCCAAGTAATTCATGCATGGTAGTGTCTCATAGTCTCCAAAATCTTTTTTTCCCATCTATACAAGTTGTGCAAAACCCACTCAGTTGTTCAACAAATATTTATTTGTTGTCATGACAGCATTTATTCATTTTTTTTCTGCCATCCAAAAAGTATTTCCTGAAACCTATAATGTGCTTTCCCTTCGTGGAATTTGTGACATCATATGGGAGTCGGACTGTGGAAAGAAAGACCACCCAGATGAGAGCAAACACAGGGTATTTGCTCAAAACTTGCCATTCATTGCAAGGGGCTCAGGCTTCATCCCTTGCTTTGGGCAGAGAGTCAAAGGCAGGCAGAGTAGCAGAAGAGCTTTAGAGTACAAAGAGGGGCGGCTTCAGGTGGGCCTGCCTGGAGGCTGGCCATTGGCCTGGGGAAGCTGGAGGCAGCCCACCAGAAGCAGAGCTTGGGGAGGATACTCAGCTTTCTCTGGTGAGTCCTGATTTGGATGCAGGAACAAAGATGAAGGAAACTGGCCATATTGGCCACATCCGGACTGCCATAGGCAATGGCAGCAGACCCTGTGGTTTGGCTTCTTATGTTGGACACTAGAGAGCTTGTGGATCATCGTTCTCTTCTTGTAAATGGTCTGGCTGTTGTCTATTTATGCATTTGGTCTTCCAAGACTAATCACCCATAACTTCTCCACAGAAGTTCAGGGGCCATGAGGACCCAGGAGCCCTCCCCCCCCCACCAACAACAGAAGACAGAGCAAACATGAGCTGTCTGAAGTCCAGTGATGATGAGGCCATAGACTGTTCAAATGCCTTATATTCGTCAGCTCAGCTGCTATGACAAATACCACAGAGCAGGAGGTTCACCAACAGAAAGGCTCTGTCTCACAGTCTGGAGGCCAAAAGTCCCAGATCAAGATGGCACCCGGGTTGGTTCCTTCTGGAGCTGTGAGGAGAATCTGTTCCAGCCCCCACCCCTCCTGGCTTCTCGTGGCCTCAGAAATTTCCCGGTGGTCCTCTCCCTGTCTTTTTATATCATCTTCATTCTATGTGTGTCTACCTCTGTCCAGTTTTCCCCTTTTTATAAGGATGCCAGTCTTTATAAAAAATCATTTTTATAAGGATGCCATTGGGGTGCGCTTTAATCCAAAATATACTGGATTAAAGTGCACCCCAATGATCCTGTTCTCATTTGTTCAGCTGCAAAGACACGATTCCTAAATGAGATCTCCTTCACAGGGACAAGAAGATGGGACTTCAGCATCTTTTGGGGGAACAATATTCAACCCATAGCATACCTGAAGGAAGCTGTGTCTAGTCAGAGCCTGGCAGTTTTAAAAATGTCAATTCCAGTGCCTAATTATTAGTATAAAATACATTTTGTGGGTACATGGGTGTCTCAGGTAAGTGTCTGACTCTTATTTTGACTCAGGTCATGCTCTCAAGGTCCCAAGATCAAGCCTGGTGTCAGGCTCCATGCCGGACGTGGAGCCTGTGTAAGATACTCTCTCTCCTTCTGCCCCTCCCCCGACCCTCTCCCTAAAAAAAAAATAATAAAATAAAATAAAATAAAATAGATTTTGTATCTACAAAAGATATTCCATTCTAAAAGCAGCAGACTTCATCAGAACTATCTGAAACTTTTCACCAGTAAGAGCCAGGTGGAGATTATCCCTCTTGCCATTTAGACCAATTTTTGCATAACTGTGCAAAATAGTTGAGTCATAACTGTGACTCTGAGGACAGTTGAGGTAGGTGGTCACAGAGACGCTGGTCCGTGGAGTCTTCACAATGTTTGGGAAGAGCGATGCACTCAGAATGGATATTGTCATCCTTATTCCCATGTCAGGAAACTGGTCTTTGTACCTGAGTAAGATATGACCCTGGATTTAAAACTATCCTATGAATCCCACCCAAGACATGGTGAAACCTGCCTTGCCAGTTGGATTTTAGAGGAGATTTTCCAAAAAAAGCAGAGACCAGAAGAAGGAGTTGCCTTTTATCAGAATTCTCTATCGGGGATCCTGGGAAGGAAGGCACAGATCCTTCCAGGCAGTGGGAGTCCAGGCACAGATCTCAGGCCAGTTAAAACTGTCCTCAACCACCTCCTTCCTGTGGGGGTTTGTGCATACAAATGCATGTATGCAAGTATGAAGTCACATGTGTGCACGCACACACACACAGGTGCACGGGACATCTGTACTGCTTGAAGTGAAGCAACAAAAAGTTCTAGGCAGGCCACCATGCACCCTTCTTCCAGGGTCCTGAGCCTCTGTTGACAGTGTTTTGTCATCACAGTTGAGGGACATCTCCTTGTCCCACCTTGGGGGTCTTGTCATTAGAGTCAGTGGGGCAGGGCCATGTTCCTAATTCTTTCCACTGGGCTTAGAGACAATCTCTTCTGTGACCTCTAATGACCTCACAAATGGGCAGTGGCTTCCTGCGGCCAATGCCCCTTGCGAATTGTGACATTCGTTTTGGCTGTGCTAATATACAGACCCTGACCACTTAAAGACCGTTTTCTTTTCTGCCATGAGCCATCAGCTAAGGAAGTTTGGTTTTCCTCAGAAAATGTCTGCTGGCTGACACCATCGAGCTACCTTCTGACCTCTGGAGGTTAATGCCCTTAGTCCCTGGCTGGCCCGGGCCCCTCTACTTTGGAGCGGGGTCTAGTGTGCCCATTGCTGGGGGCTATGGGAGCTCGAGCACCTGTGTCTCACTCTTCTCTGATGGGAACCAGGTCACATAACCTCAGCCCAGAATTATTGATGACATGCTTTTCTAAAAAAAATAGGCTGAAGGCATCTCTTTCTTCCCTCCAAGGAGCTCAGATGTCCCCAAAGTAAAAAGCTTGACTACTTCTTCCTTCCCAGTTGTGATGAAAATAGGGATTAGTGGGATGTTAGAGGCAAAACCTCATCTATGAAGTTATAAATGAATAATTCTAATTTCTTTCTGAGTTGTGAGAAATCAGTTTGTTTTACATAGAAATGCAATACGTTCTTGATCTCTATGTATGCGATTAGAATTTCTCCCTCTACTTGGTATTTGTTTCATTATGGAATGACATTTTGAGCTTATATTTTCAGATGCACTTCACCTCATGCATTTCAATGCCTGTTTCTCCCAAATCTCTGTTTCAGTAGAACACAGGATGCCTATCTTTTTTTTTCATATTAGCTTTAGGATGTGGGAAAGTAGGTGGAGATGCTTTCTTTAAGATTCTGACTCTCATTGGAGTGGACACCCAACCTTCTCATGAATGTATTTGGAGGAATGTGCCAATTTTTAAGATAAATGATGATTGCTTAGCGCTGCTAAGAAAAATGGAATTGCCACGCCGGCCTCAGCATCACTACATAGATGAAGCTCATAGAGTCGCGGGCGCTGATGGTGAAAATACCCACTCTGTGAAGGGCGATCAAGGTTATGAGTTCAAAACAAATGCAGATTTCAGAAGGGAGCGGAAGTCCTGGCTTAGAGAGAGGCGTCAGTCTGCTCTACGATTGGAAGACAGGAGTCCAAGACGACGATGTGAGCAAGCTGGTCCTCCAGAGCATCACGGCCTGGGGATTGAGGCAGGGGGACCCACAGGCAGACTGGCCCCAGCTCAGGACATTAGGGATACGGCAACAAACAGCTCCAGCTCTGATCAAAATATCCATCATTTCATGCGCAGGAAGTTTGGGAGCAAAGTGATCCTAATTGCAGTATCCGTGTGTTTTTCTTTTTTAAATGTACGAGGCCGTTGGGGGTTGCTGGAGCGCCATCTTGTTTTTTTGCCTGGAGCCTGCAGAAATGACATCTGTGGGTGGTCGGCGTGGGGAGGGAGGACAGGGAGGCCTTTGGAGATACCGAAAAGCCTGGAAATGCTGGCACGGGGGTGGGGGTGGCTGGTCAGAGGGGCCCAGTTAGGTGGATGAATTTTGCATAGAAAGCATCATAATCCACCTCTCCATTGTCCAGAGGTAGATTATCCAATTTGTGGCTTCCCCAAATCTATTTCTTCTCCCATTGCACACTTTGGCCACTGCCCTGTTCATTAGCACCTCTGCTAGCGGAATGGGGAATTGGGAGAAGGCAGCTGATTTATATTTCAGCAGCCTCCTTGGCTCAGGGGGCAAAAGCACTGTGCTAATGAAGCCGAGGTCAAAGGTAGGAGCCCCAGGTGGGCCAGTTATCCGGGCCGCTATGTGCTGGCCTCAGAATAGAGCCCCAGCCCAGCCCCCTGGTCTGCCTGTGCGTTTCTGCTGGTTGAGAATGGTGGGGAGGCATCAGCATAAATGCATTTGGGCCATTGGAAAAATAACCCCATCCTGGGGTAGGGGGTTCGGTGGGGCAGCTTGGAGTGGTGGGATGTGATTTGTAGAAATCATGTATTCTCAATCACCGCAGATGATTTGGGCTCTGTGGTCAGTAGACCCTCCTAAAGAGTTTCAATATTTAATAAGCCGTGTGCTGCGTGTGTTGAGCAGGACAGCCGGATTGCTTCCTCTCTCTGCCATTAACTCATTCCAGAATAACCCTGCCCTTTGCACTGGGATGAATGCGATTGCATTCAGGGAGATAGAGTCCACATTTTTATATTTATGCATCTTTTTATTAAGAAGAATGTATTTATTAAGCAGTTCCCATGCAGCAGGCATTCTGCACGAATCACAGTCTCACAATAGAGAATTAGTGAATTCCGCAGAGCGGCTCCATTGGCAACCTTTCTGGCATTTTAAATGGGGTAGGTCTCATCCAAGAAATAGAGGTTCTGTTGATAATCATGGGGTTTCCATGAACCCAAGGAAGACCCAATATTTCTGAGTTTTGGGCTATAGAGAAATGCTTGGCAGTTGGAGGCCAAGTTTACACAGGTTGTATCAAAGCCCTGTGGCCAAGTCTCTTGACGGCCAGGTGGTGTTTGCACACACGGAAAGGTTTGGCAGGAAACCGCGTGAGCCAGGTTGAATGCAGTCAAGTACCCGAGTGTTTAAAAAATCATCAGTAGCTTTTTCACCAGAACCTATCTTGTGTGGAGAGATACTTATAAGGTGAGCCGTTCCCTGAAAATGTCTGTTTTTTTTTTGTTTGTTTGTTTTTGTTTTGTTTTGTTTTTCCCCGATTGGATGATACTACGGTTATGTCTTACTTGTTCCACCTGCAAGTAAAGCAGCTGTGTTTCTTCCTGCACGGCCACAAACACGACTGGTCTCGAATCTGTAGAGATAATAGGTATTCACAGGACGACCAAGGGTGGGGTAGGCCTGGCTCAATGATATGCAAAGGTCTTAAGGGTCTGTCTGTTCTTTAAGATCCTAGACATTATGACTTGGACATTCCATAGTCAGGTGGCAAACCCCAGCTGAGCCGAGAGACACGGTGTCTCAGGCAGTTTTACTGACTCAGTTAAGCCAGGCAGGAATGAGCCTGCGGTCGGGACCTGTTGGCCGAGGTAGGGAAGGAAGAGCAGGGAGCGCTCAGACCATGGGCTACGCTGCCCGAGACTGAGGAGGAGCTGTGTGAGGAAGGGAAGTGTGTGGGCCACACCCCCAGTAGAGTGTTGAGCCCACATGACGGCGCGCTCTGGAAAGTCCCCACACAGCTTCTAGGCTTCGTTGGCTGGCAGCTTCCCCCAGCTCCAGGATAGACAGCCACTTTGGTGCTGGTGCAGGGAACAGCTCTGGTCTGGATCAGTGACCTCACACCTTGACCGGGGGCGGGGGTGCCGGTCACCTTGAACGCTGACCAAGGAGAAGCGTCCAGTAGTCCTGTCCTTAGCAAGCACATATCTTCATAGAGGGGCCCTGCAGCCCCCAGGCTGAAGGGTGCTCCATCTTCCTTCCAGAAAACCCAGGAAGAAACTGGGGACCAGGCAATGAATACACACACACACACACACACACACACACACACACACTCCGCTCTACTCCTTCTCCCTCTGTGAATTTTGGATCACAGATCAAGCCCGCAGCAATCCAAGGGTAGGAGGAGGGACAGAGATGTGCCTTTCTCTGGGAATGTTTCTAGTGCAAAGGCTCACAAAGGAACACGCTACACAGGCTACACTGAGAAAGGGAAGGGGGAACGGGTCCTTTTTTCCTCCTGAAGGGGCAAAATGCAACCAAACCTCCGACAGGATTTTCATTTTTCTTCCATAGACATTTTGTTTTTTTTTTTTCATTAATTTTTTCCTCCAGGGAGGTGGCAAGAGTGGGCAATGGGAGATGTGTGGGGAAATAGCCTTGCTGAGATTAAACCAATCTCTGTCGCTGTGTGTCCATCTGCCCGTCCATCTGTGAATAACCTGTAATTATTAATAATATGAGTGATGTCATGAACATTCTGGCAGGAACGCGGAGCCCCAGAGACCACTCTGGAACCAGCGAGCGCAGGACAAAGCCGGGGAATGATCAGCCGTGTTTGCACTGGAGCCGTGGATAAATCTGGCATGCTGGCGCGCGCCCTCTCGGCAGTAGGACCCGAGCATATTGGATTTTCTCATAAACTTCCAATGAGATCAGATTGGCGGCATCTCAAAGGAACACCTCTTATATAAAAAAGGTTGAGTACATAATCCAGCAAAAAATGTCATTAAAAGGACACATGGTGCTGAGTGGGGCAACCTTAAATTCACTAAGACAGAGTGTTTTAAGACAACACAGGAGAGAGGCACCCAAGAAGATGACAAAGGTTGGGGAGGGGATGTTAGATCCCTCCCAGGCACCCCCCTTTCTGTTTCCTATTAAGATACTCATGAAATCATCCAGGGGGTAGAAAGAGAAAGAAAGAAAAATGTTTCTCAATAGAGCATCCCCTGAAGAAGCAAGAATTGCAGAATATTCCAGAAAGACTTTGTAGGATGTTCCACACCACTGGCTGAGCCACTTGGCACCAGTGCAGACCAACCCTCCAGGCTGTGGCTTGGGAAGTCTTTGACCAGGGCAGCTGTGTCCTTGGGGGCCCCGGGGTAGGGGCGCGGCAAACGACCAGCCACCAGCTGGGTAGGTCCCTTTGGTCATGGGTAGGACACAACCAGACCCCGTGTGGCTTCCACATGGGGCTCTAACCCTTTCCGCAGGGCTATGCAAAACAGGGGCTCTTCCTGGTGCTATTCACGGATGGCGTCCCAGCTCCTAGGATAGGAGCACTATAGTAGGTGCTCCAGAAAAACGTACTCAATGCATTACTGCAACAGTCATCTGTCACAGGCGTTTGAGTACACATCTGCCTCTGGCCCAAGTGTCCAGCCCATCTCTGGAGGCTGCTGGCCAGGGACTGGGGGTTGGTGTGCTGGAATTGTGGAAATAAAGGCTCTACTTCCAGGTGATACAAATATTACACATAATACTTTTGTCTTTCTGTCAGGCCATAGAATTTCCTGGAACTGTTCCTTCAAGAGTCTCACCTAACTTTATCAGGAAGGCTGTCCTTGGCAGTTCACCACGTTGTTAACTGAGCAACGGGAGATTTCATGGCAGCCTCCTAGGCAATCCACTTTCTTACGTATTAGAAAAAACAGCGGATCTCATTGCAAAACGTCCCTGATTTCAAAGAAAAAGGAGAAAAACAAAACAAAACATTAAAAGTACAAAGGCTAATCTCACTCTGCAATGGATTTTCCAGGAGAAACTGAAGATTTTGGCAAAGGGCTTTGATTCCCTCTCAGGAAGAGAGAAGAGGATATCCTAGCTCTGGCGCAACAACAGAATATGCCCAATCCTGCCTGTCAACTGAGAGTGTTCTTGGGAATGCGGAGTTCGGCTTGATGCTGTTAAACAACAGACATTCCAAAAACAGACGCCTAATAAAGATGACAGTGAGAATGTCACAAAAAAAAAAAACAAAACAAAACAAAACAAAAAACACTAGCAGCGAGACTGGCCAGCTTTTAGGAGGCAGCTTCTGTTTGCTGGGTACTTTGATGTGATGTTTATAGCAAGGTAAATGTCAAATTGCTGTGACTTTCTCGATGAGAGAACGGGTATTTAGAGAGATTAAGTACGTCGCCAGTGTCACAAAGCGAGGGTGTGGCAGCCCTGGGGCTGCGCCCAGGTTATTCTAAAATCTGACACTGGGGACGGTGTCTCTAGACGGAGTTCATGGAGAGGAACACCTGAGGAAAAAAGAGACATGGGGAGTGGGGCTCTCTGGTCCTTGGAGAGCCGGGAGAGAAGAACTTGCTTTCAGGAGGACCTGTTGGGGCTTAGAAAAACAGACTCAGAAAAATAGAATAAAGCCTGGGTAACTACTAAGAAAAGAAAAGAAAGCCAATATTGGAACGTGGAAGAGTGATTTTCCGGGTAGTTTGGTTAGAAAGCACCATCAGGGGGCGCCTGGGTGGCTCTGGGTTAAAGCCTCTGCCTTCTGCTCAGGTCATGATCCTGGGGTCCTGGGATTGAGCCCCACATCGGGCTCTCCACCTAGCGGGGAGCCTGCTTTCTCCTCTCTCTCTGCCTACTTGTGATCGCTGTCAAAGAAATAAATAAAATCTTAAAAAACAAAACAAAACAAACACCATCAGGGCTGTGGGACTGGCTCCGAGGCCCGATTCTGAGTCTGCAGGTCTCAGCCCTCCTGCTCCATGCAGGACACTGCCTTCTCTGCCAGAGAAGTTCTCCTGGGGCTCCCCCTGCCCTCTGAGCCCCATGTGCCTGGGTGTCATGCCTGAGCTCAAAGTCTAACCTCAAAGCCCAAGGAAGGGTGCGACACCATCGGACACAGCGGCCGGGATGGAGGGGGGAGCCTGGGAACAGCTGGCCTGCACCAGGCCCGTCCCAACCAGAAGGACTATGTTCCTTTGGATGTTTAAGCCGGCTAAATTTGGCTGCTGGTCTACCAAGAAAACATCGTCACTGACTCCTTTCTCTGTCTGCAGCCCTTGGCTCATCCCGTGGCGCGGCGTGTTTGAAATGCAATCCCCGTCCTACTCCACTTCCAGTGTGATCCAACCCCTTAGCCAGGCCCATGTTCCCCTACGCTCAGGGATTCCGGCTAGACCAAACCTTGTTTGCTGAGGTTTCAAACCTCTGAGCTTTTGTAAACATTCCGTCTTCTTGGAAAGCCCGCTCTAGGCTCACCCCACTCTCTCATGCACCAGGTGAACCCACTTTTATGTCCAAAGATCACGATGCTTCCTGCTGAGTCTCCCTGTAATCTCACGGGAGTTCGCTGGGTCCCCTGCTGGTCCCTTCGTGCAGCACCCCCGCCTGCCGGAACCCTCATCTGTGATGGTTGCGGGGGTCAAATTCCACAACGTCTCCCTGTCCCACTCTGCTAGACCCCGAGCTTCTTGAAAGAGGGGCCATGTTTGTTCCCCTTGGCATCAGTAAGAAGACACGTGTTGGATTATACCCAGTTATGGTAACACTCTTAATTTGCCAGGAAAAAAATAAAAGGTTTTTTCTAAGCTCCTTGAAAGAAAAATGGAATTCCCTTCAGAGGAAGTAAAAATCAAACTTCAAGCTTCCTAATGGCAACAAAACAGGAGGAGAGTGGAAAAAAGTTTGATAATTCTTAAAGAAGGATGAACACTGGGGCGTCTGGATGACTCTGGGTGAAGCCTCTGCCTTTGGCTCAGGTCATGATCTCAGGGTCCTGGACTGAGCTCCCTTCTCAGCGGGGGGCCTGCTTCTCCCTCTCCTGGTGCAGCTCCCCTTGATCCTGCTCGTTCTCTCCTGCTCTCTCAAATCAATAAAGAAAATCTTTAAAAGAAAGAGAGAGAGAGAGAGATAAAATGATGGAAACTAGAGGAGTCGGCTAGGGCAGCCGTGACAGAACGGTGGCATAATGGTGGAAATTTATTCTGTGGCAGTTCCGGAGGCTGGGAGTCCAAATTCCAGGTGTCCATGGACTTGGTTTCTCCTGAGGCCTGCTGAGGGCTTCCCCTCTGTGCACACACTTTCCCCTTGTCCGTGTGTCCATACTTTCTCTCCTTATGAGGACACCAGTCAAACCGGATCAGGGCCCACGTGTCCAAATACAAAAGCACATTGAGATGCCAGGATGAGGGCTTCAAAAGACAAATTCTGGGGACACAGTTCGGTCCACAGCAGAAATCAGCCTACCAGTCTCACAAGCGAACAACAGAAAGAACCTGAAAGACCTTGCCCTTTCCAGAGCTTGCCTTTCCAGAACATGCCTTTTCTTCTGAGCTCACAGGAAGGCTTTTATGCACCTGAAATAAAGAATTCTTAACTAAAAGTATAATTTTGAGAAAACACCTTTGCAGACCAGTGAAACTAACCTCTGATTTAAAAGCGGAACATATCGATGGGGGAAGGGGAGTTGTGGATAGGGCAAGACTAGGTAGGAACACGAGGGGTCGGTGGGGTTATCCAGATCTGTAACCTGTTGATGTCTGGACCAATGGAAGAGAACTCGGTGACCTCTACTTCCTTCTTTCTCTCCCCTCCCATCCTCTGCATTAGCCAGTTGTTGGCCCTGCTTTGAAATGTCATCAGGCTCCACCCCTATGGCCCAACCTCACTGGCTTTGCCAACTCCCCTCTCCCTGCTCCACCCCTACCACTTCCTTGTTGATCCTTAACAAGCCACATGTGCCCCAGGGCCTTTGCCCTGGCCACTCCTTCTGCCTGACTCTCTCCATGCCAGTTCTCTGCATGCCTTATTCCCTTTCTCCATTCCAGTCTTGGTTCAAATGCAGGCTTGACCCACTGGCTTCAGAAATAGCTATAGCAGAAAAGGGTCCTCCGCTTCTGCTTTGCCCTTCTCCATGGTACTCCCGGCAATTTGCTATCTTCTGTAGAGTCTGTCCTCCTCTGCTAGAATTTCAGGGCTCCGACCAGGACTTTTGTTCCCCAAGAGTGGGTGCACGCAAAGGAGGAGGAGAACACTGCCCCTCATCCCCCGTCAGAGAAGTCAGAAGGACCATGTGTGGGTGTGATGCTGATAAGTCCTACAGTTGCTAAGTGGTTGAAAACATATGTATGACGTCTGAAGAAAGCAATAGTGTCAAGAATGGAACGTGGTTACCTTTCAAATAATTTTTAAATGTTCGATCCAGAAGGAGTGTAGACAATGCATCAGAAACCATCATGATGAAGCATCTCTAAAAGATGATAGCAACCAATTTCACGATGATACAGTGACCACAAGTTCAAAATCACCTACCAAAGAAGTCATGTCTCCAGTTGAAGACACACTGTACAAGACGTTGCTCTCTAGACGTCCATTGACACGAAGAGGGAGGATTAAAAATAGGAGGAAAGCAGAGAAGGCGCAGTTGATTTAAAACATTAGGTAAAAGGTTAGTTGATTTTGATAAAAATATGACGATTAATGAATATATGACATTAATTAAGCTTTTTGTATAGGGTCAAATAAGGTAGCACCCAGGCATTTTAAATAAAATCGGTTAAAAAGTAGCAATGGCGATGGTTGGATAATATTTTAAAAACCCACAATTATAAGGAGAGACATTAATTCACGAGTAGCAGGAAACACAAATAAAATGAGGGCAGGGGAAAGTTGTCAGTATAAATAAAACAAAAAACAAAAAAAACAAAACAAAGAAAAAGCAAACAAGCATATGCAAGACTATCTTGCCAAAGCAGGAATTACTCAACTCTGTGAAAGATTTTTTGGGACAAGGGAGGCTATAAATAAAAATGATAAAATCTTCCAATTAAAATATTACCCTTTGATCCAAATACAAAAGCACATGGACACTAAACAAAGCCCCGAAGAAAATCTAAATGAACTTCAAAGAACATAAGGTTTCAGAGGCTCCATTCCTTAGGAGGCAAAAAAAAAAAAAAAAAAAAAGAACAGAAATTATAGAAATATGAAATGCATCCAAGATCTAGTGCTTTGAAAATAAGGACAAGACCAGTAACACGCCATCACTGGCAAATCTGAAAGTAAGAACAGAAAGTCCGTATAAACCAAATTAGAAATGAGAGAGAAGACACATGATAATAATGGCATTTAGGGGTTTCTCTGCTCATCTCTCTCTTTCCAGGTTTGCAGCCGTGGTCCCTGCATGCGGGGGGCAAGGAACTGAGCAGGGGTGAGAGTTGGGGGGGCAGGAGCTCTAGCCTTTGCTCAGCTCAACATCGTGGGATCATTTCCCTGTGGGATGCCATCTGGCTTTGGGTCTGGAGGCTCGCGTCCACACAAGCCCATTCGGGGTCAGTCCCAGCCCTGGTGGCAGAAGGAGAGGGAGGTGTGTGTTGGGCTGAGTCTGTCTTTCCCCGCTTCGTGTGGGGTTGTTCAGATTGCCGAGTTCAGAGAAGGGAGTGTTCCATTGTCCTTGTGTGTCCCTCATCTCTACCATGGAGTAGGAGGATAACCCTCCAATTAGCCTATAATCTTCTCTTAAAGTTTATGAAGGATCAGTTCTGGTTTTTATGCTTTAGAGCCCAGTCTTAGCACAAGCACCATAACAAAATGCTACAGACAGGGGGCTTCAACATGTGAATTTGGGGTTCGGAGGGATACAATGTGGTAGAGAGCAAGTATGTTCTGCCAGTCCGGCTTCCAAAGACATGCTAAACGTATTCTTCAATATAGCACGGCAGTTCAAACTAATTTGAAAAGACATAAAAAATGAGAAATAAGTATTGAAAATAAAACCCAAAAGAGATATTTGTCGATGGAGGGGATATTTCATGAGAGATGCCAATGTAATCATATTTTAAAAGTAATAGAAGTAAGGAAATTGTTAAATATCAACCACCAGAAAACGGAACGAATCCGTCCTGGGATGGGGCCCCTCCCCTTCCTCTCCCTCTCTCCCCCCTCCCCAGAAAGTCGCCTGACCTGAGGCCGTGGGAAGGCTCTTTAGGGATGCACCAAATGCCTGGGTGTAGGATCGCAGAGAGCCTGCAGGGCAGCTTTGGCCAAGATAGGATTAAATGTACGTGATGGGCTCTGGAGCGAGAGGGGCGGGAGGCGGGGAGTTGGCCCTTTGGAGCACCGGCTGTTCTTTTGGGCAGTTCTCAGACTACGTTGAAAGTCACCTTGGGAGGGAGTGAGACCCTGGGAGTTGTAGGCTTCCCCTGGAGCTCCCTGCTGGTCCCATGGTGGCTGGAGAGCATGAGGCAGGTGCTGTGGTCCTGTGGGAAGTGCTGGGGCTCCTGCTGGGGCCCTCACGCCTGCTTCACAGACTAAGGCAGGGTGGGCCTGGGGAGACCCACCCCCGGCCCTGGGGAGTGCACAGCTGTGCCTCGGCGGCTTGATGGGTCCCTGCAGAC
This sequence comes from Mustela nivalis, assembly GCF_964662115.1. Taxonomy (NCBI): domain Eukaryota; kingdom Metazoa; phylum Chordata; class Mammalia; order Carnivora; family Mustelidae; genus Mustela; species Mustela nivalis. Next base: position 183,183,119 of record NC_139021.1, read on the forward strand.
GGAGTGGGTGACCGTGTCAGGATATGCATACATGCATGTGCAAGCATGTGTGGGTGAGTGTGTAGAGTGTGTGCACGTGTGTGAGAATGCACGTGAGAGTGAGCGTGAGTCTGCTTGTGCATACGTGTGTGAATGCTGTGAGAATTTGAATGGGTGTGAGAATGTGTGAGACTGAGCATGTGTGTGCCTATGTAAAAGTGTATGAGTGTGTGTGAGAGTGTGTGTATATGTGAGTGTGTACATGTATATGTGACTGTGTGTGTGTGAGGGTTGTGTGTATGCATGTGTGCTGTGTGCATGTGAGCTTTGTGTGTGTGACTGTGAGAATGTGCGCAGTTAGGAATGTGTGTGTGTGAGTGTGAATATTGCATGTAAGTGTATGTGTGAATGTGCATGTGAAAGTGTGGGAATGTGTGCAAGGTGTGTGGGAATGTGTATGTGTGCTTATGTGAAAGTATGCAAATGTGTGCAAGATGTGTGAGTGTGTGGACGTGTGTAAGTGTGTGTGCCACAAGTGGCCCGCTTGTCTTCAGTGCCAAGAGTGGCTGGGATCGCTGCCATGGGAACATGGTGACAGTGGGGGGCCCAGCTCTTCAGGAGAGCCACACCCACCTGGGTTCCCCTCCAGGCGCCCAGTGGAGGCCACAGACCGACTCCCGTCCTGTCTAGGGAAAGTGGCTCCTGGCCACCCAGCTTCCGGTGGCTAGGAAACGGTCCCCTTTGACGGCGTGTGCTGGTGTTTGTCTCTGGCTCTCAGGACACAATTCACCATGCCGTGATGAAGAAATACTACTGAAAACGAGGTAAAACATGAAGGAGGGGCCAGAAGGCATTTGGGATGGCAGGTGTCCCCGACGCAAAGGCACGGGGCGCATCCTGGAGGGGGACCCCGGCTGCGTTCTGCCCACCTCCCCCGACCGCCGCTGGCGTCTGTGACCGTGACCATTGCGCAGACCCCGGCGCTCTTCCCCGATGCTCGCGGGCAGTGGTGGCGGGGTGCGCCGGGTGCGCGGGCCGCAGCGGGCTCGTGTTTGGGCGCCTCCGCTCTGCCTCTCGGCTGACAGGGGTCCAGTCGATGGAAAGGGCAGGCCGACGGGATGCCCTGAGCCACCTTTTCCCCCTTCGCGCCCAGTTTTATGGAGAAATAATTGACACACGCGGAGGTACAGTGGAGGTGCGCTGCGGTCCGGCCCGCGGCTCGCTCTGCCCGCGCGCTCCACCTGCGCGGCTGCGACTTGCGGGTCTGGAGGCCTCGGGCCCCTGCTGGCGGCGCCCCAGAGACCAGGAGACTCTTACCTTCCCGCTGGTGCCTGGCTGCCTCCTCCTCCGCTCCAGTCCCGGCCGCGCAGGCCCTCAGCCCCATCCATTTATGTCGGGGCTCCGGGTCCCTGGTGCACCAGCCCAAGGCTCTGGCCGCCACGAGACGTTGAACTCCCCACCTCCGGGCCCTGGTCGCCAGTTGACAGCTCACTTGACTGACCTCCTTTTAAGCCTCCCCTGTTTCTCCTGCTCCTCATTTTTCTCCAGCCTCCCTTGTCTGCCGCGTTGCTTCCAGGGCATTTGCTGCAAGCCCCTCACAAGCCCTGTGTAATCGGAAAGGGAGCGAGGCCAGGAGAGGGCTGAGCAGACTTGTAAGTGCTCTTTGGCTGACAAGGATCCCCAGAGGTAAAATAGGAGCGAGCACATGCACTGGGGGCATCCGAGCTCTGCTGGCAAACCTGCGAGTCGCCTCGGTGCCACGTGGGCCCAGCCCTGCCCGCCAGCCGCCCCCCAGCAGGTGGAGGTGTGAGTGTCGAGGGCCGCTGAACACTGGGAAACGTCCTCATGCATCACAATTACAGAAACACCTGTGCTAAATACCTTGGTGCGGGTCGGGGGTGTGAATTCACGGGGTGTTCGATTGCCTCCGAATTTCTCATTTCCACACTGACAACAAGCCGCAGGTGTGCACGGCGTGAGCCGGCGAGGCTGTGGTTCGGAGGTCTGTGCTGACAGATCTGCATCCAGGATGCATTTGTCCTCCCCAGCGCCGTGCGCCCCGTATATACGCCAGCATTTACGGAGGGCCGGGAGGCGATTTGTCACGTCACAGCTGCCTGTTGGCTCCTGGCATCCCGGGAAGGGAGGTGAGAGTGAGAAGGTGAAGTCATAGAGAGGCTGGAGCTCGGCGGCGCTGGGGGCGTCGGTGCGGGCTGAGGCCTGGGCTGAAGGAAGATGGGGAGCCAGACCCTGTCCGGAAAGACGCTTCTGGTCAAGAGAACTGGCAGCCAAGGATAGATGGACCCGGCCATATTCGGCCCGTGGACGGATCAGCACTGTGTGAAACAATGTTGCAATCTTTACTAACATTAGATGTCAAGGGCGCTCACCAATTCAATATTGATTTCTGGCTTCTTTACAACAAACAAATCGGTCCCAAGGGATCCGCATTGCCCTGTTTAAAGTGTGGGCATTGTCCCCCTTTTGGAAGGTGCACACCGCCTTTGATGCCTTCATGTGCTTCGTCCCTCATGGGGCCCTGCAGGTGACTCGGTTGGAGGCAAACAGCTAAGACACTGTGCCTTCCACAGAGGGGTACAGGCAGCAGCCCCAAGAACGGCATCCTTCTGAGGCAGAGCCTGGGAAAGGGCTCAGGACGAGCTGAGTGGACGCTCCCCGGACTTTGCACACCCGGATTCCGTGCAGATGTTTGTCCTAGAGTATATCCTAGTTCGGTAGTACAATATTGGCTGTTCTCTGCAGGTAACATTCTGGATTCATACTTAGATGCTTTCTAGTCATTAGGATACAAAACCACTGGTGCTTTGGTTACCCCCTGGCGATGCTCCCCCTCGAGATTACTCCAGTACCTACAGGATCTTTTGCACCTGGGGCCAGTGTTCCTCATGGGCCCAGGCCGCCGTGCTGTGACCAGGGCTCCTTCCAGGCCTCCGTCCTCACGGGAGCTCTGTGACGGGAGGAGAGGCGCGGTGTGGATGTGGTGGAGCGGTATGTATGTTCCATTGCCAGATAAAACACAGGACGCCAAGGTAAATTTGAACTTGAGAAAAATGAGTAATTTTTAGTATAAACATGCCAGTTTAAACAGGTCTCAAACATTGCGTGGGACAAACCGAGACTAAAAATTGCTCATTGCTTATCTAAAAGGCTCAAATGGAACTGGGGATCCGATATTTTTGTTCTGTTTGCTCTTTTAAATCTGCCAACCTTATTTTTATTTCGAGGGACGATGCCCAAGTTCTGGAGGCTTCTTTGCACGCACTAATTTCTTGGGCAGCCGTCCAACTTTGCACATCTGGACCAGGCGTCAGGCATCCCAAAGAGGCTGTCGTGGGTGTCTAGGGGCCATCCTCCTCCTCTAATTGGCTGTCAGTGTTTCTTTCCGGGTGCCCGTGAGCTCAGGGCAGCTGCTCTGTCAGGAGTGGCTTCCCGCATAAGCCAACAGTGCCCGTAACCAGTTCCCGGTTGGCCACTTCGCTACCAGTGGAGGTTCAGTGGGGCCCCGGGAGCTGTGGTGCATCTGGGCCCCCTTCTCTCATCTTGAGCGTTCAAACAGTTAACATATCTGTTTATATCTTCCTAAGGGTATCAGGTACTGCGGAGGTGGACTACATTTTCAATCCGACAGACAGGTATTGAGTACCTCCTGTAGGTCAGGGGCCATGCTAAATGCGGCGGGCAGGCGGTGAGCAGAGCACACGAGGGGAAGATGCTATGCTTGGAGGCTTCCAGCTCACCAGGAACATGCAGGACACACAGGCGGTTGCGGGGGCGGAAGGGTGGTGGCAGGGCTGCAGCACTGCCATCGGGGCTCTTGACAGGAAAGTCATGTGATTGAGGCTTTAAGCAGACACTTCAGAGGTCCGGCAGGAGGAGGCCGACCACCCCCGGCAGAGGGAATGACGGCAGCATGGATGTCTAGATGCCAGAACCTTCTCTGACGGGCTGGCTTGGGGTGGGGCAGGGTGGCGTGAACCCCCAAACCTGAAGGAAGAATGGCTCCCCCGGACGGATGCCTCTTCTTCCTTTTCTCTCCTCTCTCCTGAAGGCACGGTCTGGAGCAGATCATCTGATGCAAGCTTCAGTGGACCCATGTACACTGACAGTTTCTTTGCCTCCTTTCTCTCCATCCAGCAGCAAGGGGACGTTCCACACCTGGTTCAAGCCCGCTTGCCTTGTCCCCTCTGCTGCAGCCACCAAGATGGACGTCGTCAGCCCAAACCCTGACAGTCGTGCTATCCTGATGGGTGGTCTGCTCTGAAGGCAGGACCACCAGTTCAAAGCATACTCAGCCAGGCAGTCAACCCGCCTGCTCTCTCCTTGTGTTTTATCTTTCCCACTGGTCAGCAGGATCACTGCACACCCTCTTCTCCCCCACCGAACCCCCTGCTACCAATCTCCCAGGTCTAGATTTGAGTGGCTCGTTTTTGACATTTAAGGGTCCCCTGAAGGTTAGTGGATTTGCTCGAGGGTTCATGCCTACTCTATGAGAGAGTCTGGAGCCCAAGTTCCTGAGAGGCTGTGCACTGACCATGTGGTCTACACCCACAGCCCCCCCGCTGCACTGTGCGGAAGCCACATGGGCACATCTGCCTAGAGTGCAGGGAGGGATAGGCTACAGGTGCTCAAGCAGATGGTCCCTGGGGACCTCCGGCTTCCCATCACCTTCGAGAATTGTCAGTGTGTTTGCTACTGGAGAAAAGAGGAGGGGAAATTGACTAAAAGGGAAAGAGAGAGAGAGAGACAGACACCATGGAAGACAGGCAGAGCTTGGAGTGCTGCTGCCACAGCCAAGGGGTGCATGAGGTTGCCAGCAATCCCTAGACGCCAGGAGACAGGTGGGGGACACTTCTTCCATTTGAACCCCCAGAAGGAACTAACATTGCTGACACCTTGATTTTGGACTTCTGGGCTCCAGACTTGTGAGAGAATAATCTCCTCTTGTTTCAAGCCACCCACGTTCTGGCCAGTTGTTACTACAGATGCAGAAAACCAAACTCGGTGATCAGAAGGGGGTGGGGTGGGGTGGTTGGTAGCATGGAGCTCATTGGCTTGAAATAAATAGGCAGAAAATTTAATTCCTTAACATTTTATTGCATCTGGAGACAGTGGCTGATGAATTCTCTTGTTGACTCATTGAATACATGCGTGAGGGTTGATAACAAAATGGCAAAGGATTGTGGAGCGCAGGTGAAGGACTGGTGGGGAGGTCCCCCACGGCTGGGGCCCTGCTGGCCTTACAGAGGCACGCATTTCTAAGGCTTCCAACTTCTGTGGTGATGAAGCTGGAGTACAAATATTTTGGAAATTTTGTGCCCGAATAATTTTTGCGAACTCTGTTTTGGGTAAAAGACAGGAATCTATCAAACGCCGTGCAGATTAACTTATCACAGAGCTAAATGGGCTGTCAGTGTGGGAGACGGTGGTTGGCCCGGTGAATTCAAATGCATGTAAATTTCCCTGGTGGCAAAGTTGAGGACGGCGGAGCTGTCAGACGGTGACATGTGGAAATACATTAACAGTGTTTAAAATATATTTGAAGGGGCCGCCTCATATTTTGATAACATGCCCACCGACAAATGATTTGTGGGGGTGGGAAATTCTGACCTCCTCATCTATTCCAGAGGAATCTTTGTAATGAGCCCCCAGGATGTTGGGTGCTTTAGTTCTAAAACAATTACCAATGCCAGCCTGCACTGGCGAAGGTCCCCTGTGTCACGGACGTGTGGAGCTGGGCTCTGATAGCTTGCTTGTCAGCATCACTCTCGATTACAAGGAAAGTGATTAAAAACTTCAAAAGAACCAATTACATTGTGTTATACACCAGGGCTGCGGTTCCTCACCAAGAAACACACCAGATCCTTCACCACTGAACATTGCTTCGTGTTTTCAGTCTTGTGTATTTATTTGGAAAGGAGATGTCCTTGACTTATTGTAATTATTCTCAGTGTTTAAGGGAAAGGCATTCCTAAGAGCTGTATTGTGTCTATTTAAAGGGATGGGAACATGTCTGTTTATGATGGGGATTGATTTTAGTAATTACAGGCATGCTGCATATCTCCTGAGTTTTCAAGGGAGGCCACAAAGATGTGTGATACCTCACTGGTCAATGTAGGTGCCCTATGACCTCCAGCTTCCTCATCAAGTTCCCCCATTCCTCCCTTCACGCGCCAGGCAGTCTTCAAAATTGGCACTCATAGACCAGTCTTTCTTGACAAATAGCAGGTGTGATGTCGCCCCTTGGCCCACTATGACCTAGAAATACATCCAGAAATATCCACCCACGAAACAAACATAAAATGTAGTTTCTTTCTTGATATATTCTTTTTAAATCACGCATATTCAAGTTTGCATTGATTCGACAGGACAATGAAATAAGCCTTGGTCCGCATCTTGCTTGGTGCACGGACACCCAAGTCTAACACTACATGATGAGAACTACGATGGAGTGCACAGTATGCCCTGGAAGCATGGAGGAGTGGCCCCTAATAACCTGTAATAGGGCCAGGAGAGGGATCAGGGCAGGCTCCTGAAGGAAGGCAAGGAGTTGGCCTGGTAAAGATGGACAGGAAAGTATGAGAATGACTGAGACCCAGAAATGTGTAAGTGTATGAGAGACTAACAGTCATTAAGCACATACTCTGTGCTAGGTTGTGGGAATGAGTTTGGGTATTTGGAAAAAATCTAATCTCCCTCAAGAATGCCGCTAGAAATAACAGTGTTGACTGATGAGTGAGTGGCCCACCATGAAGGCAGAACTAAAACACAGCCCTTTCCAGCAGTAGGTGTGAGACCACCATGCTTCTCAATGTGACATCTGGGTCTGGATGGTTCTTCTCTGTAGTGTGCTGTTGTGTGCCTTGTAGTACAGCCGCATTTCTGGTTCTCCATACTTGATATGCCAGTGGAAACCTCCAACTCCCAAATTACGATAACTAAAAATGTGTGCAGACATTGCCAAGTGACCCTACTTGGGAACTGCTACTATGCAGCTGGAAGAAGAGACAAACACAACACTCGTACCTCCCTTTGTCCACCATTCCGTGTTCAACTAGGAGATTAGGCTGTAATAATGGGGGCGTATATTTGAATGGCTCAGATAAGCAGGAGAGTATGACTTTCTCATAGAACAGTCCAAATTGTTGGGAGCTGCAAAGTAGGCTGCCTATACAGTTCCATGAGTTGTGCAGAGATTCAGGGGTTTCTGTCTTTTTACTTTAGCCTAAAGTGTGGTCCCTGGTCGAAGGCTCAACCCAGATCACCACCACCATATCCACCACCAGGCCTCAGGAAGGTAGAGAAGACAATGTGGAGAGCAAGCAATTTCCTTATAAAGTTGTCATCAGGAAAATCCATATCGCATCTGTTTGCTTCTCAACAGGAAAAGCATAGCCATGTCACCATATCCAGATGCCAGTCTAGCAGGAGGATGCTGTGGGCAGCTAGGTTCCCATGTCCCCAGTTAAAATGCAAGAGGATAGGAATTCTGAAAGCAGGAGAGCAATGTGGATAAAATCCTCTACTACACTTTGCAGGTATTTGGATGGAAACTAGGGTACAAGGGCACTGACATAGGTAACGGGGACTGGCAGTGGGTAAGATAAGGTGGTCCCTATCGATGTGAAAATTATGCTATAATGGGGAAGGGGGAAATAACAGGTAAGCAAAGAAATAAATATAGGTTGTGATATATACCTTGAAAGAAAGAAACAGAATACCTGGACAAGGGGGCTTGACTTAGATAGGGTGGGTAGTGAGAGCTTTGCTGTCGTGGTGACATGTGAAGTGAATCTTGTAAGGTAAGAGGGGGTCCAGCCTATGCAGAAGGGGTATGTGTGTGTGTGTGTGTGTGTGTGTGCACATGTGTGTGTGTGTGTGTGAGAGAGAGAGAGAGAGAGCACATGCGTGCATGCATGCACAGAGGGATTTATTCTGAGAAATTGACTCATGTGATGCGAGAGACAGAAAAATCTCAGGATCCACAGTGAGCAAGCTGGGGTCCCAAGAGAGCCAAAGTGTAGCCTTTATTTCTCTCTGACAGTAAAAATTCCAAGTGTTGGCAAACTAAGCCAACAAGGGAAAAAATGACAATGGGAATTGGGGATTACTTTGGACAAAGTAAGAATGAAAAATCTACATGTTAAATCTTGTACGATGCATCTAAAGCTTCAATTAGAAGGAAATTCATAATCACAGCTTTATATTCATTATTGACTGTGGTGATGCTTTCACAGGTATATATATACCTATGTCAACACTTATTAAAATGTAAATTCTAAAAATGTACATTTTTATTATGTGTCAGTGACATGTCAGCATAGGTGTTTATAAAAGTTAGGCTGAGAATAACCAAATAAATCAAAAAAAAATATTAGAAAAGTAACAAAGTAAGGAAAGGAAACTACTAAAATAGAAAAAACAAAGAAAGAAAATAAAGATGTCCAATAAAAACCAATGCTGTTTCTTTGAAAAGAATAACAAAGTGTAGAAAATTCTGATGATTGAAATAAGTACAAATAAACAATATCTGGGAGAAGAAAGGGAGATATGATTAAGAAACTTCATAACAATACATTTGAAAACCTACATTAAAGAGTCAATCTCCTAGACATATGATGGCAATATTGAACTAAAATAAACAAGATATTTTAATAGATCCACAGATATTAAATAATTTGAAATGTTTGTTTAAAAGAGATCTATATCTGAAACGCCTGGGTGGCTCAGTTGGTTAGGCAGCTGCCTTCAGCTCAGATCATGATCCCAGCATCCTGGGATCGAGTCCCGCATCGGGTTCCTTGCTCGGCGGGGAGCCTGCTTCTCCCTCTGCCTCTGCCTGCCATTCTGTCTGCCTGTGCTCGCTCTCTCTCCCTCTCTTTCTGATAAATAAATAAAATCTTAAAAAAAAATAAAAGAGATCTATATCTGCTTGGATAATTTTACAGGCAAATTCTACCAAATATTCAAGATTAGTTCACCAAGTCCAACAACCAAAATACTCACAATAACTTGAGTGTATCCTAGGAATTTAAAAGAATTTCTTTAGTTTACATCTTTAGTTTGAAATTGAGCCCTTGTTTTGGAGTTACTCGGTTAACAATAAATGTTAGCATCTAGTGTTGCAGTTGGTTTTAGTGCTGGTCTTTTGAGAAGTGAGAAAAACCTTCTACACTTACCCACATATTTCCATCTTTGTTGTGTAGATCCACATTTCCACCTGGTATAATCATCTTTCCACCTGAAGAATTTCCTTCTTCATTATTTTAGTGCAGGACTGTTAGTACCCCTTGCAGATTTAGTTTGCCTGGAGAATATGTATTTCATCTTTATTTCTGAAAACTTTTTTTTTTTTTTTTTGCAGTTTGTGTATTTCCAGGTTTACTGTTGTAAAGATGTTATTTCATTGTCTTCTGGCTTACATGTGGACACTGGAAGTTATGATTTCTTCGTTCTTTTGTACATACTGTGCTTTATATGGTACTTATGAATGTCATTACATCACTAGTGTTCATTTGATTATGATGTCTCCTAGTAATTTTTGTTTACTCTGCTTTGAATTTCTTGACCTTCTTGGACTCCTGGATTTATACTTTACAAAAAAGTTGGGATTTTTTTCAGCTATTGTTTTGTCTAATATTTTCCACCTCCCTTGTCTTCACCTCCTGGATCTCCTATGTTATGTGTGTTAGATCACTTGGTATTGAATCATACCTCATTGAAGCTGTTTATTTATGTTTTTCTAATCATTTATTATCTCATTGCTCAGATTGCCTAGTATCTTACAGTTGTCTTCAAATTTCCTGATCTCTGATCTTTGTTTTCGGTCTCATCTGCTGTTAATTCAATCGGTGGATTTTTCCGTTTGGATATCGAATTCTTCATCTCTAAAAGCTTGGTTGTCGTCCTGCTCTTTCTCATTTTATGTATGTTCTTTATTTTTATATTTTATATGCATATTTATATATACATTTATATATAATTTTTTTATATTTTTACATATTTTTTGTGAAAAAAATTGTATTCAATTATTTCTGCTCCCATTTTCTGATTTATTTAGTGCATATGGGTAATACTTTTCTGTTTCTTCCCCTTTCCAATTTTTTAAAGTTTAAACTTAGACACCTTTTTTTTAAATTTGATTGACAGAGATCACATGTAGACAGAGAGGCAGGCAGAGAGAGAGGGGGAAGCAGGCTCCCTGCTAAGCAGAGACCCTGATGCGGGGCTCGATCCCAGGACCCTGGGACCATGACCTGAGCCAAAAGCTGAGGCTTAACCCACTGAGCCACCCAGGTGTCCCCAAAGTTAGACACTTTATAAAATTTAAAGTTAGACACTAAATTTGGTGTTGTTGAATACTGGGTTTTGTTGTCCGCCTTCAACTAATCTTTTTTGTTGTTGTTTTGTTTTTTTTTTCTTTTAATTCTTGCAGTAAGTTAAGTTATTTATGGTTCAGCTCTATTATCACAAGGCTTGTTTCTAAACTTTAGTAGACTTGTGTTAGAGTCTGGTCTAGTTTCTCTCTGTTATCAATGCGTAACTCAACTGGACCCTTCTCTACTCTGAGTGCTCAATGGGGACCCTTCAATCTGGATTGTTGGAGCACTGTGAGTTCTCCAAGGCATGTGTGAGTTCTGGGCATAGTTATGCTTATAGTTTCTTAGTCAGTCTTTGAGTTTATTTATCTATCTTATTGAGCAAAACCTGAAAGAATTCTGTGCAGAGTTCTGGAGTTTTTCTCTATGTAACTCCTTTGTCTCTGGTTCTATATCCCACACTTTCCTGCAGCCTCAAGAAACTTTGATATGTTTCCTCAACTTAGCAAGATCATTGTGCTCTATTTAACATCCTCCTTTCTATATCAAACTGAAAAGGGCCTCAAGATAGATTCTCAAGGTGATTGTGGGGATTACCTGTTTCCTATTTCTGAAGTTTCATAGATCTGAGATACCCACTGTCCAATGTCTGAAAATGGTTGGTTTGTATATTTTTTCCAGTCTTCTAGTTTAGATATGGTGAAAGGATGCATATCATCTGGGTTATTCCATCATGTCCTTATACAAGTGTTTTGACATTAAGAAACTGATTTTCAGATTAATGGTTTAAAAAGAAAGAAAACAACAATTTCAGTAAATGTAGAATAAAATTTTGATAAGAACTAAAGATAGAGATATAAAACTGAGAAGGAAAATAAAAGTATTTAACTAGAAAATGGCATCAATTAAAAATTAATAGCAAAGATAATTTTTATTAATGAACCATTAGAAGCACTATTTTAGTGACAGGAAAAAGATAAATATGCCACCATTATAGTTGCCATTAAACACTACAACTAACACAGTAAAATGAGAAAATATAAAGCAAGAAAATTTAAGAATTAGTAAGGAAGAAATAAAATTGTCATTATTTGCAATTGATATGATTGTCCACATAGAAAATCCTAGAAACTCTACAGGCAAATAATCAGAATGAATGAAGAGTTTGAAAAGTTTACTAGATACATGATCAATACACACAAATAATTTCTTTCCTATATATCATCAATAAGCAACCAACATTATAATTTTTAAGATACCATTTATTAACAGCACAAAAACTATATTGAAGATAATAGCACACAAAACTAAGAAAATCTTATTAACAAAATGTGTTTTTCAACTAAAAATGAATGAGTCCTCTTTGAAAAATTGCCAATTCTATGTCTGGGAGTGGATGGGTAGGAAAAATATAAGAAGAGCCTAGACTATGTTGTTGTCAGAAATCAAAGAAGTACTCCAAAATTGTTAGAATGGATGTGAGGGGCGTGGGAGGCAGCTTAGGGTTAAAATTGTCCAAGTTCGGGTATCCTTGAAGACCACAGAAATGTCACATTTTCCCTACAAAAAGTGAGTATGGCAATTGGTTATAATACTTGGGACAAAAAATAAAATTCATGTATCCACAGTGATCGTCAAGAAAAGGAAGGAAGGTGGAGAAATATGGAAACTCTTCCATGCGAACGATGACCGGCTGGTAAAGCAGAAAGACTCTTGAAACTAGAAAATACTATTTTGCAACCACCAACACAACTGATTAAGACAAGGATCATTAACAGGTGCCAAAATGATTGGGTGAAAACATGTAGTCACATGCTTTCAAAGTATCACCCTGTAGATTGCTTCTTCACTGAAAAGAGGACAAAGCCCATTTACAAGAAAGAAAACTAGCAAATGCTAACTCAAGCAAGGGATCAAACTGGGCAATGCCAGTAATAGAACAGGCTGACATGTTGTGTGTCTAATGTGTAGTATTCCTGCCAACAGTGTTTAATCCAATCATGAGGAAACAATCAGATTGTGGGACATTCACTAATATAGCTGGCCTGAACCTGGACGTCTGAACAGTGTTAGGGTCATGAGTGATGGAAGAAAAATGGTATGATCATGTTGTAGTTCAAAATGGGTTAATTGCAATGTTGACCGAACTCAATAATTCTTGATTGGACCCAAGGAGAAGGAAAATAACTACTGAAGATAAAATGTGAATTATATATCGGGTAATATTTAATCATGTTCAATGTCTTGGTGATGAGAAACGATACTGAATGGTTATATGAAAGAATGTTTTATTTGACAGGAAAGAGATGCAAACCATTTGTGGGTGATTTTCATGTTTCTGCAACTTTACTTGTTGTTCATTAAAAGTGAATATGTGGGCGCCTGTGTGGCTCAGTGGGTTAAGCCTCTGCCTTCAGCTCAGGTCATGATCTTAGGGTCCTGGGATCGAGCCCCACATTGGGCTCTCTGCTCAGCAGGGAGCCTGCTTCCCCCTCTCTCTCTGCCTGCCTCTCTGCCTACTTGTGATCTCTGTCTGTCTGTCTGTCTCTCTCTCTGTCAAATAAATAAATAAAATCTTAAAAAAAATAAAAGTGAATATGTGATAAACTGTTGATAATTCATGAATATGGGTGGAGACTATATTAGTATACATAATACTCCATTTTTTCAATTTCTCTGTAGTTTTAGAAAAAAATCAAAATAAAAAGATTTGATAAAAGGAGATAAGCTGGTAGGAAAAGCAAAAATGATCTTTGAAGAAAATAATAACATTTATTGAAAGACATAAAAGTAGAACTATTTCACGCTCATAGATGGGAAAACCAAATTTCTTAAAAGGAGCAAGTCTACCCAGAAGAATTCTGACAAAAATTCTAGTGTGATACTCTGTGGAATTTGATATGCTGATTGTAATATTCATGATGATAAGTGGAAGATAGTTTTTGAAGAAGAATAACATAGGAGAACTATCTCTGTCTGCTTTTGAGACTGTTGATAGACCTTTGGTAATCAAGATGGGGAGGGAGGATGGTCTAGAAGGTCAGTGCATAGAGCCCAGGAAATGTCCCTGGGGAATATATATATATGAATAGGGCGCCTCAAATTAGTGGGAGACACTGAATCATTAATACATGGGGTCATACCAATTGGTTAATCCCATGGAAAATGAAAATGAGATTAGATCCCCACCGTAGACATATACAAAAGTAAATTGCAACATAATGAAAGACTCATGTATAAAAACAAAACAATTCATTTAGAAGAAACTCTTGGAAGACTTCCTCATGACTTTGGAGTAGGGAAGGATTTCTTTTTTATTTATTTATTTATTTATCTATCTATCTATTTATTTATTTATTTTTTAAAGATTTTATTTATTTATTTGACAGACAGAGATCACATGTAGGCAGAGAGGCAGGCAGAGAGAAAGGAGGAAGCAGGATCCCCAATGAGCAGAGAGCCCGATGCGGGGCTCGATCCCAGGACCCTGAGATCATGACCTGAGCCGAAGGCAGAGGCTTTAACCCACTGAGCCACCCAGGTGCCCCTAGGGAAGGATTTCTTAAAGAAGATAATAAAACTCCCAGCTATAAAGAAAATAGTGGATACATTTGGCCACTTTTTTTTTTAGGGGGTGGGGTTTCACAAAATAAAGAAAATTGAAGCGTAAGCCAAAGAGCAGGAGAAAACACTTACAAGAGAGATGACCAGTGTTTTAAAGAATACTTTAAAATCAGTTATAAAAATATGAACAACCCAATAGCAAAAGAGGTAAGCAGTTAAGGAGAATTCATGGTCAAGGACATAGAAATCATGAACATACCTGTGGTGAAAATCAACTAAAAATCCGGCCAATGTGAATGAAAACACTCTCATCCCTCCCACTATCAACACCCGAAACCATATAGTAGTGAGAGTTGGGGAGGGATGGAGCAGAGGAAGCTTTCGGACCTTGCACGAGGTGGTGTCCAAGCATCACAGCCATGCAGAAGAGAGATTTGGCAATAGGTCGCGACGTTGATGATACATGCAGGCAATGACTTGGGGACCTTCTTCTCTATAGGAATCCAGAAAAGCCCTTCCCATGCCCTATACAGTGTGATCAGGAATAGCACACATTTGGAAACCATAATCCAACAAATGGAAAAAAAATACAATTTATAAATTTCGTGTGTTAGATATCAACATGGGATTATAAGGAATTGGCTTGTGTGGTTATAGAAGCCCCAAGGTCTGCAGTCAGGAAGCTGGAGACTCAAGAGAGCCAAAGGTGTCGCTCCATCCTGAGTCTGAAGACCCGAGAGCCAGATGAGCTGAAGATGTGGCGTCTGGTCCAGGTCTAAGTCCGAAGGCCGGTGGAGACCACTGTTCCGGATTGAAGACAGTCAGGCACGGAGCCTCTTTCTCAGCCTTTTTGAACTATTCAGGCCACCACAGATCAAAGGAATTCCACCCACACTGGGGAAGCAGTGTGCCTCACTCAGTCAACCTATTCCAATGCCAGTCTCATCCAGAAACACCCTTACAGACACAGTTAAAGTAGTGTTTAGACAAATAACTGGGTACCACGTGGCCCAGGCAAGTTAACATGTAAAGTTAATTGTCGGTCTGTCTTCTGTCTGTCTATCTATCTTTAACTATTTATCTAATCTATGTATCGTCAGTCTTATCTATCTGTCCACCACAGAGCTATCATCTAACTTATCTACCTTATCTCTCTATCTCTCTATCTCTCATCTATCTCTATCACCAACTGTGATGAGCACTACACTGCCCATGCCGGACAGTGTCTTGACTTGATTTTGGTCTGGTCTAGTTGTCAGAAAAGGGCTCCCTGGGGAAGGGACATCTCTGGAGAAGCTAGAAAAGGAGGAAACATTCCAGGGAGGACAACAAGCACACCGATAAATATCCTGGCACCCAGCGCGGCCTGACACCCATGGTGGCTCTTGGCTTCATTCTTGAGTATGCAAAGTGAGCTTCCAGCAACATCTGCTTTCTTTCTAGGATCCACGGGCTGCGATCTGGAATGGTCCTGGGAGGCTGGAGCAGGGCAGCAGGCTGAGCTCCAGATACAGAGCAGCTCTGGGCTCTGCATGGATTCCAGGGCACCATGGCGAGGTTGGAAAGGCCCTTTCATCTGTGGGATGGAGCTGTGCTGCCTCCTTACCTGGGGGGCAGCCTTCGCTCGGTAATGGGCTTCCATGTATTGTGGATACAAGGCTGTGCTCTCTCTTTGCCTCAGATGTGACTGAGGATCTCGGTTAGGGAGCTGTCTGCTCCTGTACCCTGTCAAGAACCAAGAAGGTTGTTTCTGGGGCCTTTTGTAGTTTCTGCATATACATGAGATGGAGACCCCTCAACACGGGGACCTCTTGGAGAAGCGCTGCAGTACACTCCCCACGGTCTACAAGACAGCACTGGGTGGCCCTCATGTGGTTCCTATTAGACTTTAAAGAGAGGCCCATAAGGACTTTTTCAGAGCTGACCAGAGTTCACCACCATGATGCCGGTTTCCTTTTTACCGTTATTCTGTAAAAGACCCCTCCATGTCTAACTGTACACAGGTAAGCTCTAGGCTGGCCCAGGATGATGCTCTTCCTGTGGCTGGTCTGCATGCAAGGTCAGCAAGCGTGGGGAAGCCCTGGCATGGCCTGTGAGTCACCACACCAGAGCATCAAGGCCGCCTCCCACTCAGAAGGGAGCCCAGAGCTTGAATAGAGGTACCAAAGCAGGGACTAGTCACTTTGCTTGGAAATGGGTGTGGTGAGTCCGCAGGAGACGGATGGATGAGTAAGGTCCCCGGCAGAGGTCAGTGGCTGAAAACCTTGATGAATGAGCTCATAGACTTGACATTTGGGAATAGCTCACCTGTTTTAAAATGTCAGCCCATGATGTCATCGGACCATCGGAACATCTTCCAAGTAGGGACATCCTAGACCCTTGCTGTCAGAGGTCGGTTGCACTCAGATGCAGTTGCTTATTACTGTGGTTGTTGGGTAATGTACGGCATCGCTGTGAGCCCCAGTATTGCCAGCTACGGAGATGGTACCAGCACCGAGGGCTCCGAGTGCTGGGACGGTAAGAAGCTAAAGAAGGTAAGAAGCATATGTACTTTGCCTGGTAGCCTGAGGACGCCAGTCAAACTGTCATTGGTACTAACCACATGACTATGCCAGTATCATGTTTTTCTCCTTTGCTTGTCCAAACACTGCCTCCCCCCACCCCAAGCAACTCCTGGATTGCCAACAGATGGATAGTTTGCAAGGGTGTTATCAGGTGAGATCTTTGGGAAACTCGATTTCCTCAAGTGGTCAGGCACTGGAAAACCCTGACGCGCACAATTTTTCTCCTAGAATAAGCCAATGAAACTGTAATACCCTCAAGGACTCAAAGAGCTTTTCTGGATAATGTAGGCATTTTCCGACACCACGTTCACGATTCCACTTACCCCAAAAAGGCCCCACCTTTTTTTTTTTTCTAATAGAAGATTGGTTTGCAGTGGCTACTGTGAGTCATCTCTGTCGCCTTGTCTTAATCCCAAGTGGAGGAAATGGGAAATCCTTGTGAAAAGCTTGTGCTAAAATCTCTGACAGCCCCCGCTCCCTCCGGTCTGACTCGAGCTCCCGTGAGTCTCTTCCTTTCCTTCCCTGGTCCCCCGAAGGCTTTGAAATCAACAACCAAGCCACAGGCTGTAGTGGAAATAAAATATAGTTCTAATTTTCATATTTATTTGTAAAGATTTAAACATGTTTTCCTGCAGCCCCGCAGCAAGCTCGGCTCTGTTTTCTAAAAACTATTGGGAAATGACATTTTAATTTTTTTTTGAAAAACTGGATTATAGATAACAAAACATGCAGTAAAAGAAGTCATTAAAATGCATATTGTAAAATTGAAACTTAAGTGTCAAGTTTTTATAGCAGTCTGTCAAACGCTTGACAATTAAAATAGCTATTTTTAAAATTTTAATGAGACACAATAAGGGTAAAATGTGCATGGAGAATGCACAATTTCAGGACTGCACATTTTTAGCATAACAAGTCCATTCAGTATCATTACAATAAAGCCCCATTTGTGAAATTCACCATCTATTTTTAATTAAATTAGTAGGTGTCATTTATTATGGGTATTATATTTATTAATCTTTAATATTTAATTTAAGATGACTTATCTGAGTAAAACACAACTTAGCACAAGCACGCTGACACCCCTGGTCGTCATGGTGTTGCTGTTCAGAGGGCAGTACGTATGTTTCATCCCTTATTTCTTACAGTTAAATCTTGAATAAGTTGAAAAATGTCTGTCCTCCTATATTGCAAGATATAGACTAATGTTCTTCATGGTAGTTGGGCTTCTGCAGCTTGGCGTTCTGTTGTTCTTGTTTGTTTGAAATAACCGTATCTCTCATTCTTTCACCATTTAATAATTTCCTAAGTTCTCCCATGACTGACGTTTCAGTTGACGTTCGTAAATTCATCTCTTTGGTCTTCTTTTATATCGAAATGACACTTCCGTTCGGATGGTCAGGAAGTGGCTTGTGGAAGGCGTCACAGGATTCTGCCATAGCCTGTTAGACGAGCGCCCATGGTCATCCTGGGCTCCGTGGACACTGGCCAGCGCTCCCAGCAAAGGACACCACCTGGGGAACTGGCCCTTCTAGCAGCACAGGGGAGACACTGGGCACCTTCAGAACCAGGGACACTTCTCTTCAAATGGTTTAGATCCTGTCTTGTTATTTAGAAATAGATTGAGAATCCTATGTTGGTTTCATTTAGGTGTTAATGATGAGAAAAATCCCATGGTGGGGAGCATGAGGAAGGAATCTGGTTAAAACTATGTTTGTCTCTCCTTTATCCCTTCATCTGGGGAAGGTAGGAAGACATGTGCATGTCTGTGCCTACAGGAGCGAAAAGACACAGGTGTTGGGGATCCCGTAGGGTGATATGGGCTGTGCCCCACACTTGCGGGGGGGCACAGTGCTACAGAGCGCTTGGGTCCTCCCTGGAGCCATACCCTCTTCTCCTCTGCCTACAGCCACAGCAGTACTTGTGACCGACTTCAGAGTAAAGACAGGACCTAATACCTTCTCATTAGCATCCCATGGACAACTTACCACATCCCAAGATGTGATACTTCACAATATAGTTGTCTTGGTGAAGGAACACCCAGGCCAAGGAGCCCAAAGAACCAACGCTCTCATCATCATGCAAATATCAGCAGGATATTAAAAAGAAATGAGAGGGCGAACCAGGAGCACACATGGGCCAGTATCCATTTTCCATCATCTGTTTCTTTCTGCGGATCAGATTTGAATGGTGAACCTTCTTGATTTCACTTGGAGAGCTAAAAGCACATGGTAATTATTTCCAAATAAAGGTAACTTATTTTGTAAATATGATCATTAGAGTGATTTGCATTTGTTGTATTTAACTCAGCACATTGATGGATCGTTACCTATTCATTGGCTTCAAGGGAAAAGTAAGCGCTTGCAAATTGCTACTGTTTTATGAATATATAAATAGCTCGGAATCTGAAGAAGCTTAGATCCAGGTTTGTCTTCAATTTTACTTCCTCAGAGATAACAAGAATCCATATTAAGGAGTAAGGGTGGAAGCTGGTTCTGCTTTTTAAAGATCTCCTCGTCATAAATTGGAAGACCGACTACCAACGATGGCATGACCAGGACCTTCAAGGCATCTCCGCAGGAACAGATAGCTGGTCGTAGTAAGTGACTCTGTGGCTGATATTCTTGCCCCTTCTCTTCATTTCTGCCTCAGATTCCTGTTGGATCGTGTTCACTGAGGAACAGCCCCATATCAGCAGCAACAACAGATCCAAGTGGGACCTTTAGGGTCTGTGGGTCCCTTGTATGCACAGACGTGAATCCCGGACCAGTCTCAGAAATTCAGAACACAACTTTGAACTGTGGGAATAAACAAAGTGGGCCTCTGCGCAGGAGTCTGGCAGGCACTCCCCACCCTGAGAGGAGAGACCTGGAGGCCCAGGGCCTAGCAACAGTGAGAAAGCAAAGTGGAAAACCAAGAGCTATCAGGACTCAGTGAGGGCATCAAGAAGTCTTAGCCATTTGTGGAGGAGGGAGGCACCAGACAAATTAATAATAATAATAATAATAAAAACTAGCCAGAGGAATTAGGAAAGCAAAACAAGTGGGGCCATTTTGTGCAGGGACAAATGGCCCGACACACGTCAGCAACTCCTGAGGGCACCCTGTGAAGCAGAGCTCAGTACTATAATTGATGTTCCTAATTATGGCCTTGTCATTAAGGGGAAGGTAAATGATGTTCATACTCTGCTTAATTATGTTGTTCATTGTAGGGGCTCATATGCTACATTTTATAAAGTTTTCCATATATATGGCTATATATTTTTTAAGTTCCTATAGTTATCCAGAAATCTCAGTTATCCAGAAAGTTCATTTTTCTGGCCTCATTCACCAAAGAAAAATGCGCAAAGGAGACATCTTGGAAACTCTGCAAATTCGTTGACGTGTTACAACTCATCAGATCCATTAGAAGAATCCACCAGAAGGTCATCACCCCCTTCAAAGGAAGCCCGCACTTAGAGAATGGAGGGCACTGAAACACACTGCCCATATCTCTATGTTGCTTCCAGAGAGTCAGACCTTGAAGACTTGCTTGGGTGTTCTGGACCCAGAGTACTTGCTGGAAGACTCACCCTCTTCCTGGAAAGAAAATCTGAGGTGGCAGCTTTCTGGAAAGCAGGGTAGTGATACAAGAAGAGATTGGGCTTCAGGAGCAGCAGGATGAGGTAGATCCCAGTCTTCTTATTATAGGGTGAGAAGGCTACTTAACTTGTTGACCTCAGGTTTTTCTCCCGTGTCAATAGAGGCAGTGACACTGCCCTTTCTGGGTTGTAGGTTTCTGGAGAAGTTTTGTAATAACCAGAGAAAAGTGCCAAGATTGTGCCAGGCCTCTGGGCAGGGGGACAGAGGACAACTAGAGACAAGTTGAGGTGCATTCTTCCTTCCTTCCTTCCTTCCTTCCTTCCTTCCTTCCTTCCTTCCCAGGATTGTAGGTGTCACAGGCTGCAGGGAGAGAGTGGGGTCTTTAGCAGGTAGACAGCTGTGTTGTGGGCTGTACCAGAAGACCTGGGTCAGCTCCTTCCATGGGACATGGCAGTGGGGTGACTGAGGGCATGTCATGTAGAAGTAACCA
Source organism: Mustela nivalis (assembly GCF_964662115.1). Taxonomy (NCBI): domain Eukaryota; kingdom Metazoa; phylum Chordata; class Mammalia; order Carnivora; family Mustelidae; genus Mustela; species Mustela nivalis. The sequence goes on from NC_139021.1 coordinate 183,203,631, forward strand.
GCCTGGGCTTCCAACCAGATGAACTCCAGCTGACTGTATTAATATATATCTACTTATTAGGTGTGGTCTTGGAGAGGTTGTTAATGCCACCAAATGTCCATATGCCCCTTCTTTCTTAGCAATAGAACCCAGATTTTATTGGGGGTAACAATGCGTCTAAGAAAAAGGCCCCTTTCCCAACCCCTTTGTAACCAGCAGCTGTCTTATTCTAGCTAATGAGAAGACAGTTAAAGATTGCTAACCTAGTTTGGAGATGAGCCTGTTTTTCCTCTTTGTCTTTTTGTCCTTCCTGATGGTTGGGACATAAAGGCTGGCACTCTGGCAGCCCTTTTGGGCCATCAGATTAATTTGAACATGGAAGTGGGGGGCTGAGGATGACAGCAGAAGGATAAGAGGAACTCAGGTGTCTGAGGGTTTTATGAAACTGTTGAGCCAGTCTTGAACTGCTTCTCTCTGAACTTCATGAGAGACTGAATGGTCGTGTGTTACAGCCAACAATACCACTGATTCCCTTTTCACCCTAACTGAACCCAGTCCTAACACATGCAACAGGTCACTGGATTTGCTCCCTCCCTTACTTCCTTTGTGCTTCGAGGAGCTGGTAGACAGGGGAGCCCCAGGCTGTGGGGCCGGATGCGGGTGGTCTTAGCGGCTGTGCCCAGCAGTGCCAAGGATGAGTCTAAGGACGGTGTAAGAGAGCTCAGGAGAACAGACAAAGATCCTGGAGAATGGGCCCTGGGACTGAAGATGCTGAACAGTAGGACCAAAAGGAAAACAAAACCATAGGAGGTCGGGGAGAGCCTAGGGCAGCTTCCTCTCTGAGTGGGTTAGAGGGTCCATGGGGACACTTGTCCAGCAGAGCACCAGCCCAGTGTAGGGTGCATGAAGGTTGCCCAGTATTTGCCTTCATGTCAAATAGAGGGACAGTCTTTCCCTTGCTACTTATTCAAAGCAGTCACATGTACACGAGTTTGCTTAAGCTCATGTGCACTGTGTCAGAGTAAAGTGTGACTCAGAGAGGTCAAGTGCTTGGTTCAAGTTTGTGGAGCTGGTAAGTACAGACACAGCCTCCTGCTCTAGACCCAGAGCTCCCTCCTCTCTGTCACAACTGCCTCATTAATTCACAAGGGCTCTGCTCTTCTGGGACTTTCCAGTGGGGAGAGCTCAGGAGAAATGATTTCATAATGATGAAAAAAGGCTCAGGCAGGATTCACTCAACTTTAGACCCCCGCAAAAGCACAGGCTTTCTTGAGTCTGCAGAGACTTCTACCTGGAAACAGAAAAGGCCCTGTTCACTAGCTTGGGCCTCACAAGCCTGGGTAGGGGGCTCCCCATCCTGCTCCTCGTCCTGTCCCTGGGCCACCTGGAGACACGAGGTGACATGCTGGGTGACCTGCAGGGGACCAGGATTAAGGTGGCAGTGAGGGATATTGCTACTGACGTCATACCAGCTGGGGAAGCTGGGGAAGCTTGCTCCCTGCTCCAGAGAAATTCCCTAAGCAGAGTGTCTCACTTGGAACAGAAGGAGTCCCTTTGGTGATTGAGGGTTTAGGAAGATGACCCAGTGCTTGTGGTGTGGTGTTTCAGAGCACGGATTTGAACTTCAGTGTGCAGGTGGCATCTCTCTGAGGTGGAGAAGGGGGTAGGAAAAGCATCTGGGAGTGGATCTCCATGTGTTCACTCACAGCGAAAGCCAGCCATGTGCGAGGCGTGGGGGCACAGGGACGAATTCCGGCCTGTCCCCTACTCACCAGGCAGGTGTCACCTTGGAGCTGTCACCTTCTGTGGGCTTCAGCCTGTGCCTCTGGAGAGAGGGAGAGTCCCGTGGGGCTCCTTGGGGATGCGGTAGAGGGTAGACGAGGCCCTAGGATGGAGCACGGATGCATCCCCAGCAGGTGCCACGCCAGCTGGGAGCCCTCGGTCAGCCCTGAAGCCGCACGGTGTTTGCCTGTGGGCCTGGCGTCTGCCTGCCTCGCGCAGAGCAGGCTTTGGATGTCAGTCTGACTCGGGCCACCTTGGAGCAGCCAGTGCTTCTCCTCCAGCCCTGGATTTCTTCCCACTCTCAGAACTAGCAGGACAAGCGGCCCTTTAAGGAACTAAGGGCTTCAAGTTGGGCTTCCCAGTGACCCTCTAATTGCGTCCATTGCTCACAAGGTCCTGGGAGAAAGTTTGCGGTATGTGCTGTGAACTTCCAGGGTCCTGATCTTGGCCCTTGGTGGAGTCCCAGGCCGCTGACGCGCAGGCAGCTGGTCTCTCTGGGCATCCATCGACTCCTCTGGCCCATGGGAGGGTCTGTGCTGGAGATATGACAGACATGCCGGATCTCAGGACGGGAAGGAAACTCAGGCTCACCTGGGTGCACCCTCTTCAATGGCAGAGGAGGTGACCGCCCTGGGCACTGTCCCTGTAACTTTTCCCCCAACCAGCCACACTCCGCGGCCCTGGTGGGAAAGCTCCCCCAAGCAGCAGAGCAGGCGTCTCAGAACACCAGTCTTTCAGGGACGTACCCGACACCCCTCGCAGAGCCATCTCTCAGACTGCAAGGGTGTGCATTTGACGGTCTCAGCAGCAGTGGGGTCCGCACAGGAGTGGTGACCAATGCTAGCTCCCTCCTGGCTTCCCCTTGTCCAGGGTGAGTGAGTGCTCCACGCTAACCCTGAGCTTTCTGCAAAACTCCTGAGACAGTCACTTTCCTTCTACATAAAAGTGAATGCTTCAGACACCTTGCCACCTAAGCATGTGGCCACAGGGACACCGGGCCTCAGCTTGACTTTCTGGAGACCCTGCTGCCCCTGCATCACCCCGAAAAGAAAGCAGAGCTGGTGAAGACTCTTCCTACCCTCTCTCTCCCCCATCCAGCCCCCAGGGAGCCTGTGGGGAGACGAGTGGCAGAGCAGGTGTCGCAGGCCGGTGGGGGCCCGTGTGGAGCAGCCCACGGTCCACGGCCACCATCAGGATCTGCTCAGGGAACTCCGAGACGGGCACCCTTCAATGGGTTACAAAGGGAAAAACAGAATTTAAAAAAAAAAAAAATAGTGAGATGGGAAGTGCCTAGGGGGCTCAGTCTGTTAAGACTTTGGCTCAGGTCATGATCCCAGGGCCCTGGGATGGAGCCCTGTGTCGGGGTCCCTGCTCACTAGGGAGTCTGCTTCTCCTTCTCCCTCTGCCTGCTTGTGCTCACACTCTCTCAAATATATACATAAAATCTTAAAAAAAAAAAATTAGATGGGACAGAAAAGTTCCTTGAGTGGAGACTGAGAACAGGGGCCGGTGGGCTCAGATCCCAGCTGCTCCCCTTCTGGGGGCTCGAGAGTCCCCCTGGGATGATAAAATATCAGCAATGCCAACAGCCTGGTTTGTTGAGAAGATTAAAAGTATGATCGACGTGAAATGTTGAGGACGGGGTCCCCAGCACAACTTGCCGGTACCTGCCGGTTAGGGCCACTCTCCTCACGGTCCTCCTCGTCATTGGTCATTGGGGTCATCCTCATTGTTGTCATACTCTTGGGGGTGCAGCTCGAAATCAGTTGGTCCTTGGATTCTGAAGACCAAGGTCAAGCCTTGCCTTCGCGGTGGAATATAGATTTAGACCCTTGCCTGTTGTCCTGGGAACTTGTGGAACGCCTGGACTGAGATCCTGACACCAAGGTCTGCTGGCTACAGGCTGTTGTCCCCACTGACTAGTCCCCTCCTGAGGTCTCCTGCTTTTCGTTCTTCCCTGCGGGAACATGGTCCTCTCCGGCCTCTGCTTCTGTGCCTTTCTTCTGGGGGCTCCTCTCTCCTGCCCCTTGTCCGGCCTGCACGCCGCCTTCATGTCACACTGCATGGGTTGCACCTGGGAGCAAGGACTGTCACACACAAGCAGATGATACTGAGCGTCCAGGTGGCTCTGTCCCAGGTGCCAAGGCTGCCCTGGGCTAGGCATGGGCTGTACACTTCTTACCTCCCCCAAGCAGCTTCTGCCCCACGTCCACACCCCAGCAAGCGAGGCAGACGAGGCAGCAGAGATGAAGAATCCTCCTCCACGCCGCTGGGTTGAAGGTCATATTCAGAACCAGGTGCGACTTCAGTTCATTTCCAGGCGGTAGCGAATGTCACAACAAAGATGGGGCTTCTGCCAAGGCCCTTGTCGGATGCAAACAGCAGAGAGACTGTAACTTTTCCAGGGATGTGCAGGTCCTAGATGTTGTTTTTCTTAGCTGTGGGCTAGAAATTGCTTCTTTTTGAGGCTGCCACCTCAAAACCCGTCCCTGGGGACCCGGGGCCTACCTGGGGCCTAAAGACTTGTTGTTTTTCTTTTATATAAAGTCTGGGATTTCAGGGCTCTATTTGTGTCTATTATGCAGAAAGACATCTCTGCCACTCGCAAAAGCCCAGGACTGTGAGCTTAGAAATGGAAATTTCCCCTTCTCATCCTGCAGCCACCGGCCGCCGTGATCCCTGAGGGGGGTGTTGGACCACGAGGCCCATGACAGCAAGTCTTGCAAAGCACAGAAAAGCATGTTCTCTGCGTCTTGATTACGTAGCAAAACTAGAAACGCTGCTGGCAGGGTTCTCAGTGTGCGGCTGGGAGGGGGCGTGCACGCAGGGGAAGGGAAAGAAGCTCGCGGTCCTCTGTCCCCCCCAGCCTCCCCGCCCCCCACAGTGGGACCCCCAGAAGGACTGCTCCAGGGACCAGCTGGGGAGGGGGCTGTGGACCCCACTCATGTGGACCCCAGCCTTCGTCCTGTTCCGGACACTCCCCTTGCTCTCTTACCAAGCTTTCACGCGATTTATGTTCCAAGGCTTGTGTGTGTGTGTGTGTGTGTGTGTGTGTGTGTGATCAACCAAAATTAAAATAAAAAAAGAAAACAAAACTGCTGGTGAGTCCGCTCTTCAAAATGTGGTTCGGATTATACATGTGGCGACGGCCCATTGTTAGCTTCTTTCTCAACTGGGACCCTGTTCTCAGGAGTCAGTGTCCGCTTTTCCTGGCAATTTGGTGGAGCTGTTAATGCATTAATTGAGATAAACACCCTGTCGTGCGGACCCATTTGGGAGGCTTATTAAGGGCTGGGAAGAGTGCGTGTGTGGCTACGAGAGTCTCCCCAAAGTGAGCCGCACACTTCTTCCTGATGGGGAGGACCACAGAAACTTGATTAAATTATCCGAAGCCCTCATCAAAGACGCGGAAGCTTTCAGTCAGAAGCAGGGTGCTGGGCAGACAGGTGCTTAAAAGCGACATGGAACAGGAGGATATCCGCTGATTCAAAGTGGGAGTGACTTTGGCAGGCCCTTAATGACGGGAATGGACCGGAACCCCCATTGCTCAGCTGGACAAAGTGACCAATTAGCTCCGTCGAGCCTGGTGGTGGGGCCACCGAGCTCAGCAGCGGCTACTGTCATCTCAGGACTCAGCCCCGAGTTAACGTGTCCAAATATTGTAATATATCTATACGTTTGAGATTGCTTGTGGGATAAAACAATATTTGATGCTTTTGGAGTCTGGGAAAATATTAACAGCAGGAGCTCTGTGATTTAAAAATTTCATTATAGAGGTTTCAGCTCTCTCTTCCCTTCCCCTAATCTTCTCTCCTTCCGCTGTGGAAGGCTGCACAAAATAATAATTAGGCAGAATGTACCAGTCGCTACTAGGGAGAGCGGGGACCTGGGGACCAGCACTCTGGACGGGTCCCGAGAGGCGGCAGCCTGAGTGGGGAGGACAGGGAGCTGGGCCGCTCAGGGCTCAGTCCCTCAGTCCAGCGGGGCCCGTCGCTCCCTCCCTGTGCTCCCAAAGTCCCCGCCGGCGAGCTCTGGACTCACGCATCGGGGTCTCCAGATGCAAACAAGTGAACCCGGAGTGGGGTGGGGGGTGAAGGTTTCTCCTGTCACCTCATCTGCCCCTATCCTTTCTGTTAGAGGGACACTGATGCCCACAATGTCATCTCTAGCTCAGGGACACGTGGGCTGCTCGATGGTTAAGTGCCTGCCTCTTGATTCCCGCTCAGGTCCTGATCTCAGGGTCGTGAGCCCGATTCGCACTCAGCATGGAGTCTAGTTGGGACTCTCTCTCTCTCTCTTTCTCCCTCTGCCCTGCCCCTCTCGTGTGTGCTCCCTCTCTCTATATATAAATAAATGGATACATTGTAAAACAACAACAAAAAAAGAAATTCTAGCTCTTTCCCTGAGGCCCTGACTGAAAGTCTCGGCCACAGTCCCAGGGAATCAAGGGGCGTTTCTGGAGCAGACTGGCCATGGGGCTGCTCAGTGAGGAGTAGGAGGGAGGGGGTTTAGCCACAGAATGGACATGCCCCATTCCTTGGAGCCCGCCTGACCTGTCCCCCTTTCTTTCCCTCCTTCGCTTCTTCTTCCCCTTCTTCCTCCTCATTAGAACCCGCCTGCCCTCACTTACCGACACCCAAGTGGTGGCTGACGGCCCACGGCAGTGGAGCCGGAGGAAACAAACCTGCGGTGACACAGCTGTGGCTTTAAAAAGGGCTCTTCAGTGTTAGTGAAGAACACATAGTCACGTGGCCGCTGAGGGGGCGGGTGGCCAAGGGTGGGGGCTGGTGGGTGCAGCCACCCGGGGTTCCTTCCGCGGTTTCCATGGCCAGAGAGGCCCACCTGTGTGGGCTCTGCCCGGTCTGTGCTCTAAGTCTCATTCCCACGGGGGTGTGTCCCCATCCTCCGCCAGGCCTCTTCCTCCTAGACCGTGCGGGACACAGGACTGGGCGTCACATGCCCCCGGAGCTGACGGGAAATCTCTCTGAACAACTCGGCTTGGTCATGACTCGTGCACAGAGGGCTACTCCTTTGCAGGAGCTTTCCCGAGTGCAGACGCACTTGCGGGCAGTCACCTTCTCCTCCATCTATAAGCCCAGGGCTAGGGATGGTGCTGGGCCCACAGCCAGCAGATAATGACCGAATGCCGGCCGGCAGACCGGCGGATGGACAATCTTCGGGTTGACTTCTCAAGGTCATTCATGCAGCAGACAGCTGTGTCCTGACTGTACAGAAAAGTCCACATCAAGAGTTGGAAGGAAATGACACAGGTGTTTATTTTAATCAGACCGAAAATACTATCTGCGGCGGGTAAGCACATCTCCGCGGCCGCGGCGAGTGAGTATGAAGGTGGGACTAGCAATAATGAACGTTTCTCTGGCACATTCATGTCTTCTCCACCATTCTGCAAGGGCGTTCATGGTCTCAGACCTATTTTGCCAATGAGGACTGTTGTGTTCAAGACATGAAGTGACATGCCCCAGGTTGGCCCAGGACGTGCTGGGGCCAGTCCGCCATATGACCACATTTGCTGGGGCCCCGGGCCTTGAGGAGCCACCGTGCTCAGCGCCCAGACGGACCTGAAAATAAAGACAGCGCTTGTCTCTGGCAGGTTTCGCCTCCCTCCCGGTCCCCAGGAATGGACGAGCCCCTTGCTGACCGGGGCAGGTCACCTGCACAAGGGGTGGTTTTCCTCCTGGCCCCCTGATCCCCCCTGGGGCACCCCTCTGGGGGCCTGGCGGATCCTGGTCCCACTGCCGTGTCCAACATCCCGGCAGCGTGTCTGCAGGCGTTGTGGCTGCGAGCTGCCTCCTCGTGGGGACAGTCCTTTTGTTCTTCAGGGAGGAAACCTCCCGGGGCTGGTGGGAACCCAGGTCTGGGGTGTCAGCCCGAGCTGGGAATGTCCAGGTCCCCCGGATCCTGGCTGCTCTGGGAGCCACCATTCCCCCCTGGCCGTCCAGGGGAACCTCTCCCTAGACCCCCACACAGACCTGCCCCTGGCTTTGGTCCGAAAGAGGACGTGTCACGCCCCCCACCCCAATCCCCGCCTACAGAACGGGCAGCGCCGGCTTCCCTGAGCAGGGATCTCCCCCGCCGGCACCATGAACTCGACTTCCTGAGGAATCTCTTTGTTCCCCAAAGTATTTATTCCTCAGTCATCCTCGCGGATGACTGGCGCGTTCGGCCCTGATTCACCTTTCTTTTCGACTTTGGGAAGAACAGGTCAGCCGGAGAAAGGCCGTGCTGTCTAGGAGCTCACAGCATCGTCCTTTTCAGCCGGCTTCTGTTCCACGTGTTCTTGTGTTAACACGTCAGCTTCTCGTGGTGAGGGGCCAAGTCCGGCCGTGCCCGTCCGTCACCCTTGTCCCGCGCCGCTGCAGGTGAACTTGGTGTCTGCTGGGGCAAGGGCAGCGGCCGGGGCTGGGCTGGGCGTCTGGGCCGTCGTGGGAGGCGTGAGCGGGCCGGGGCGGGGTGGGGGGCTGCCCACGGGCTCTGTCGGGGCCGAGGCCGTTCCCGCAACGCGGCCAGAGCTCCGGGCCCCAGTCAGGGGTTTGGACAGTTCTTGCTCCCACTGAGGTCGGTGGGTGACAGTGCGGCGGCCCCCGCGCAGCTGTTGGAGGCCGAGTCTCGGGAAGTGGAGCATCCGGAGGTGAGGTCCCCGCTCAGCCTCCTGCGGCCCCCTGGCCTGGGGGAGCCCGGGCAGCGTCTGCGCTCTGTGAGCGCGTCCACAAAGCTGAGGTGACTCAGGGCATGCCAGGAGGTGATCGGGAAGATGCACGGGCCGTGCTCAGAGTCCCTACAGTGGGGGTGAGTGTCATGGCCCCACACAGAGCAGGGTATGAAGGGAGGAGGTTGCGGGAAGCCGGGGCCTCTCCAGCAGGGGAGAGGACCACAGCACCTTGCCCTCTGCGTGCCAATGTTCCTTCTGTTCCTTCAACGGTGACACATGAATGTGAGGGGGATTCGGGGAACGTGCCCTGGCTGAGAGTGGGGAACTGTTACCTGCCGCTGGGAGAAGCCCGATTCCAGGCTGGGTGGTGGGGCTGCAGCACCCACGGGCTCCGGCCAGCTGGGGCCCCACTGGGAGCTGGGTCTCTCCTGTCCCCTTGGACTTGGACTGGAGGATCCCAACCACTGAGAGGGATCCCCAGGTGGGGGTCGGGGTGGGGGTGGGACTCCCTGTGGATCTGAGAGCTGGCCCTGGAACATTCCAGGCTGGTGAGGCGCTGCGGGGCCAGCCTCTGCGGGGACAGGTGAGACTATACTCTTGCTTTCCGTCACTGCAACGCTCTATCTCTTCTCCGCACAAGGACACGGACAATTACGGTGATGAGAACCCCGCTTGTTCGGCACAGAAAGGAAGACAGATGCATTTCTCTGTTTGGAGCTTTGTCGCTTAACGACTTCCATCTTGTTCTCTCTGGCCGCGTGGCTTGTCCAGCATGACGCTGCTCCCTCAGACTCCACAAACTGCCCTCCTGCTATCGGTGTCAGTGCATGAGTCCCAGTACAGAACTCGGGGGCCCCTAACCTTAACCCTAACCCAATCTGAAAATGTTGCTACTGCTCTAAGTTAAGACGCGGGGTCGCCCCACTGGCTCTGGCTGTCCTGTGCGTGGCGGACGCATTCCTCTGAAATACACTGTGCACGGCAGGCGGTTGGGTGCCATGCCTGGGACCCCTGAGCACGGCTGCACAGAGAGGGGCGAGCCAGGGCTGAGGACAGCTTTGGGCTTGGAGCCCGAAGAAGGCAGGAATAGGGTGCAAGAGGGACCTCTGGCCGGTTATGGCTGCCATCTTTGCAAAGGCTCATGCTCCTGGGCACCGGGCGTAGAGAAGGGGCCATGACCCTCTGGCTGGGCTGCCCTGTGCACCCACATCTTTAGGCCAGCTTTGCCCCCCCAGGGCCTGGGCCAGGGTGGCTCTGGGACCCTGAGACTCTTTCCAGTCATCCTCTGAGATGCTTGATGGCTCTGGTTGACTTCCAGCAGGCTTTGATTTAACTCCTCTTGAACTTCTGACATCCTGATCAACTTACCTCTGAGTAAGAAGCAAGAACTTGTACGAAACAGTAAGCTGCCTTCCTATGGAACCTGAGGAAAGTGAGTATTTCCAAGGGCATATGACTGGCCAGCGGCCAAGCAGGGCCTCAACCCAGGAGAGCAGCTTCCAGATCAGGGCGAATCCCCCGTGCCCCGTCTGGGGATGGTGGCTCACAGAAGTCACCCAGCTCTGAGCATAGAGCCCGTCCAGACGGCAGCGAGGTTTGGCCACGCCTGCCTCCCTCTCTCCCTCCCTCGCCCCTTACTAAGGCAGAGGTGAGCAGAGGAGCATTTTGAAAGTGGTAAAGCCATTACCCACATAAAGTGTTGTTTCTGGAAAATTCTGAAAGTGGGTACATTCGTCCAGATCAGGTCTTCCGAGCAAGAAAGACCAAACTCGGTAAGCTACGCCAAAATTACACTACGAAAAAGACAAATGAACTGGTTGGCTGCTTGACATGAGTTGGAGGCAAGAGTTTGTGAGGAGCGAGAACCACCGGTTCTGAGGCCTTCTTCAGCAACCCCCACCCCGGGCCATCTCTGAGAAGTCGGCTGTGAGCCCCGTTGGTTCACTTTGTGGGCATCTCTTGGTAAGTGCTGATGCCATTTGCTTTCCCAATCGCTGACCACCAGTTTTAGCTTAGAAAGGACCCTTCTTCTCGATGGGGTGGGCGGGGGGAAGCTGAGCCCCCAAGGCCCAAGACACGCAGCAGATGGCCCAGGGTGTCCCTAAGGGGAAGACCCTTTGCTCAGCCGCCTGAGCTGGAGCCTCTTGGCCCCGGGCGAGGGAGCAGGTCTGTTCCATCAGGATTGTTGGCTATGGGGAGAGACCCCCTCCCTGCCTCGCTCGCCTGTTTGGATGCCCTACTTCTGTCCTCTCTTTGGTCGATGTGGGCTGAGCTGTCCAGGCTTGGCAGAGGTCTCCACGAAGCTGCGTCCCGCCTGCAACACCAGCTCCTTACTTCCTCTTGGAGTCCTGGCTGGCTGAACCCTGAGATGCTTTTCCAAGGATACTCCTTTGTGAAGGCTTCCTGGACTCCTGAGGCTCTGCGCTCTGTTCCTGCTGCCACGTGCCTCTTAGGGACCCCTGAGCACCAGATCAGCCATGTGACCTTCTCTATCCTCGGGGAGGGGTTTTTGGAAGAACCGGACCCCACGAGTCTTGTTCCCTAGTGCATCCCCTCGGCCTGACCTCCGGCGGCCTGGCGGGAATGGCAACACCGCCTTATGTTGCGAGCGTGTTAAAACTGACATGTGCTAACACAGGAGTGCCAGGCATTGTGCAAAGAAGGTCACCGGCCGAGTCACATGGAATCCCAGCCCCACAATCACTTCAGGCTCGTGTGGTCTTCGTGGAGAGCTGAGGGACCTCAGCAAGGAGGCAGGGCTAGGAAGGGAAAGAGCTGGAGTCCGAACCAAGGCAGGCTGACTCCCGGCCGTGCCCTGTCCTAAATCAGTGCGAGGACCCAGTCAGCAGAGAGGACCCGTGAGCCCAGGAACGAGTGGACAGAAGCACGCCACCAGGCAGTCCTGGGCCAGCCAGGAGCACAGCAACAGGGACATTGTCCAGCGGCCCACCAGCAAGACTGCCCTAGCCAGGAGGGGCTTCCTGAGGACAAGAGAGGGCAGCTAGCCACGGGTCCTTTTATTTGGGAAATCGGGACTAATGTCGCTTGCAGGCACTGGCGGGCCCAGAGGAGACCAAGAATCCAGCACACCTTTCTGTCTGGGAGAGCTCTGCCCTACCCGAGCCCCGGGCACGGGGACGTGGGGCCAGCCCGCAGCCCCAGGGGACCCCAGCGTCCCCGCTCTCCCCCCTGACGAGGACCGCCGACGCTCGCCCCGAGCCAGGCCACGGCGTGCCATTCCAAATGGGCTGGCTAATCGGCCTACATCCATTATCATTAGTGCCTCTCTGCACGCAGGTACGTGGGGGGCTGCCAGGCGCTGGCTCGGCTCGCTGAGCCGGGGGCCACGCTCCGCTGCAAACGACGACGAGCCGCACCTGCTCCAGGGCTCGCGGCCACCATAGTCATTCTTCACATCTCATGCAACACTTGTTCCGTCAGAGCGTGGAGCTGGCGCGGGCGGGAGCCGCCTTCTGCCAGCGCCGCCCGGGCCCCCTCGCCCTCCCTGCGGTCCTCCGCTCAAGTTCAGCTTTGAATGTCTTTTCAAAGGAGCCTTTTAAAAATGCATCCATTGCATATCAGCCACTCAGTCATTATGTTAAGGGTTTAGAAATGAAGATTAAAAAAATAACGTTGCCTCCGAAAGGAAGTTTTTGACAATTAAGATGGTGTCGTGAAATATTCATTGTCCCCTCCCCCATGACACCGCATGGAAAACGCCTTTTCTTAGGGTTTCTTGGGGAGGGGAAGGGAAGGGCTGGTGTGTGGCTGTGGGCAGCCAGGGATCTCGCTTCTTTCTGGGCACACAAGCTGTCCCTGCAGCTCAGGGGAGGCTCACAGTTTCTAGACAAAGCCGACGTCCTGAGACAGAGACTGAACCTGGCCAGCCCTGGCCCTAGCTCCCAGAAGAAGGGAGGCCTCAGCGGCAGGACCCAGGGACTTCACAAACCATAAGATACCATGGGTGGGGGGCCCTTTCGGCTTCCTGGGCCTGTTTCTGTCCATCTGTGTGGTAACCTCAAAACCACACACACACACACACACACACACACGCAGGCATGCACACACATCTATTTTTTCCTTCTACTTGAAGAATTTTTGTGCCTTGGCCAATCTGTGAGCCAGAAAATGCCCAGCTTGGGAGAAGTTTATTTATTATTGCTTATTTGGATTTCTGCTTGCTGCCCTGGCCCGCCTTGGCCCTGGCTAGGATCTGAGGGGCTGGGAGGTTAGGATCCTTTCTGACGGCTCTGGAAACAGTCCCTTGGCTTCCCCAAAATGCCCTGGAGGGAAGAAGTCCAGCTCCCTTCTGCGAGGGTGAGACTTTGGGGACCCAGAAAGAAGGAATATTCTGGCCATTCAAGGGGAAAGAAGCTCCCCCTTGGGGAAGCCACTGCTGTCAGCAGGTGCCTCCGGCGGGGGCTGCCCCCCCGTTCTCGGCAGGCCCCGTACTAACCTTGTTTCCTTCCTGGCTTCAGTCCAGCGGGACTGTGGTCTGTCCGCAGCCATAGCCTTCCTCCTTGGGCACCTCTGTACCAGTCCCCACGCACTCTGCACCCTCTCGGAGGTCAAGGCTATGTCTGGTAGCCAGACTCGGGAGCTTGGTGGTGACGAGGCACAGGTGACATCGGGTTTTTCTGATCAGGCCGAGGAGAGAGCTTGGGTTTGGAAGCTGGCAGACCTCCGCCGACTGACTCGTGTTCCTGGCTGTGAATCTTCACGGGGCTTCAGTTCCTGCATCTACAGATGGAGACACCATTACCTCCCTCATAAGGGTCTTGTGAAGATTTAACAAGATCACGGAAGCTAAAGGACACAATAGATGTTCAATAAACAGCCACTCCTCTTCCCCTTCCTTCAAAAGAAAGCTGTCTCTGTTTATTAGGTCTGTTCTCAGGAAAGAATCCAGTATCAGTCATTTACACTTTAGCATGAATTTAAAAGAAATCGTTCTATCTTCAATGGGAATTTGAAGTTTCTGAGGGCTTTAGATGATGAATACAAGATTTTTCTGTCTGTGACCTTGAAGTATTAACCTTCTGGGGTAGAGGGGAGGAGGTTACTGGGCGGAGGGATTTCTAGCAGTCACACTCTATCTCTCAGGCTGGGGTTTGGATGAATGTTGAATATGCCCAAAGCTCAAAGGGCATCTTGATGTCTGGGCATGGTGACAGGGGGACTTGCAGGGAGAGGGTCTCAGCATGAGTGACATTTAAGGGAGCAGTTTCCAGTGTCCTCCCTGATTGTCCAGTGGCTCCAGGCTTCCTTCTGAATTCTGCACGCACAGTTTGCAGGTGACCGCCTCCTGTCTGTCCCCAGTGTTGTCTGTTCGAGCTAGCTCCGTAATTTATTTCTCATTTCCTGTTCTGACATGGAAAACATCAGAAACACTTGAAGAGTAAAACACTGCGACCTTTGGATGGATGACAGCCCTCGTCCTGACCACTGGGCCCTGAGAGTGTGCACGCCCCCAGGGGGAGGGTGTGCACGCACGTGTGTCTGTGTGTGCACGTGTGTGTGTGTGTGTGTTTATGATGGGGACGTGTGGAGAGTCAAAGGCTGTTTTCCCACTGGTGACCACAGCCTCTCTGACTTTCCCGGCGCCTGGTCAAGCAGATGAAGAACAGCGTCCTCCTCTCCCTGCTCTTCCTGCCCCGCGGCTGTGCTCGCGAGCGGGAGTTTCTGTTCTCTCTGTCCGGGTGGCAGAACATTCAGCGCACGGAGGCACCATATGGGGAACTGGGTGATGGCTTGGGAAGGGGTGACCGCAGGAGGCAGCGAGGACACGCAGGACAGTCTTGGCTTACGGTGAAGCAGGCGACGTCACTAGGTTTCTTCACGAGATGCATTCTTGCCTTGAGCACTCAGCTCTGCGTGGCGATGAGGAAGGAAAACAGCAAACAGAACTTTGATCCCACCATAAACCTCTGGCTGTTTAGATGTGAGGCCATGGGGATTGTCCCTGGAAGTCCCGACTCGGCAAGTGCACGTCTAACTCCTCTCACTGTGTTGACATGAACGCGACATACAAACCACGAGATGTCGTTGAGGCTCAGGAGCACGTCTCTGTGGAGACCGCGCCTCCTTCAACAAAACCTGGGGAGATTCTCCTCGCCCTGTGCACAGAACCTGCTCTCTGGGAGGCCGGCAAGGAAGATGCAGCCCGTGAGCGAATAGAACCTTCTGGACTTTTTTTTTTTTTAACGGTTTTTTTTTTTTTAAGATTTTATTTATTTACTTGACAGACAGAGATCACAAGTAGGCAGAGAGGCAGGCAGAGAGAGAGGAGGAAGCAGGCTCCCTGCTGAGCAGAGTGCCGGATGCGGGACTTGATCCCAGGACCCTGAGATCATGACCTGAGCCGAAGGCAGCGGCTTAACCCACTGAGCCACCCAGGCGCCCCTGGACCTTTGCGTCTTAAGATCACACCAAACACATCTGTTGTGGGCGATGCTCCCCCGTGCTCTGTGCAGGACCCCGCTGGAGGCAGGACTTCACTGGTTTCCCGACTTTGTTCACAGGGCGCGCTCGCCCGCTATGTGCTCGGTCCCGCCAACAGCTGTGCGGTCGCACTCCGCTCCGGGTTTCTTATGTTGATAATGAAGTCAGCTCATTTTTATTTAGAGATAGGATCTTATCTTTTAGGGTTTGCTCTGACATTAGCTATTTTCCTGCCCTGCTGTATGTGTGTGTGTGTCTGTGTGTGTGCGTGTGTGTGTTCTTAAAGGGGTAATAGGAAAACCCCAGCCCTGTGTAAAGACGACGCAGGGGAACCACGCCCCCTTCCGCCCCCACCGGCCTCCCTGCCCCTCTGGCTCCCACGGGTCCAGCCCGAGAGTGTGCTCTCTGCACACTCACACAAGTTCTCATGTCAGTGACGGCGTCCGAGTGGGGGAGGAGTCGTAACAAATTCCACCTCAGAGAGCCTCAGAGGCCAGGCCAAGACCGGACCCGGGTCTTCCTACCTTTCGTTAAAGTTCCTATAGGATTCCATGGACACTCTCATGGCCTTTTTCTATTCCCAGAAACAATAGACTTGGGGGCTTCTCGCTGGCTGTGACCAAGGTGAACTAACCCGACGATGACCACTGACCTGCCTGACCTTGTGGGCCAGCCTCACCCCTCCTGCCCAGCTGGGCCTCTGCCCAGGTAAGGGACTCTGTGGGACAATTCCAGCAGTGACACCAGTCACTTAACTCCCAGGTACAGAGCAGGCCAGTCCACTGGCTTGGTGCGTCTCCACAGCCAGCATATAAGTTGGTTCCATATTCCCTCCCATTTGACAGATCAATAATCCAAGGCACGTGAGGGAAGTCCTTGTCTGAGGTGGCACATCTGTGTGTCACAGAGCTGGGCTTGGAACCCTGGCAGTCTGGCTCCAGGCTCACTGGGCTGTCTCTGAAGGAGGGAGTCCTGGTCTTGGACATTGTATCCATTTCTTTCAGACACATTTGCATTTAATGTGGGGTCTTTTCCCTCCTTTAAAAATGTAGGTTTCAAAATCCATGGCTTGGGAACAGGGACAAGGCTCTGCTATTTGGAAGCCAAAATCCTTCAGCTGAGCGAATGGCTCAGTCGGTAGTCCGGACCTCCCCTGCTCCAGTGCAGGGCCACGCAGCAGATGCAGCAGGCACCCTGAGCTGGCACAGTGCCAGGGCACTGTTGTCCCATGGTCCCTACCCTACAGTGATAGCTGGAGGGCTCAGGGACCCCGCTTCCCTGTCCACACGCCTGAGATCACCACTCTCCACAAAGGTGTCTTCCGAGGCAGGGATCAGAGTGGACAGGAGGCCTGAAGGAGCGAGAAACGGGAGCGCTGGGCGTTTCCGAGGGCGGCCTGCGCAGACGGCTGGCCGGAGAGCCCATGGGAGGGGCTGGACTTTCTGGGGATGCAAAAGGAAAAAAGGGAAAATTAGGAATGATGGGTGCCAGCAGTAGCTTGTCTTGACCTGAAGAAGGAGGGGAGAGTGAGGCGTCTCTCAGAGCCGGAGCCGCGACCTCTTGGACCAGCCCGGGGCACCCACCACTTCCGAGAGCCGTTCGCTCCATCGAGGAGCTGCCCAGTGGCCGGGTCTGCCCTCGGCTCGGTCTCCCCGGGGAGGCCCGTGCGCGGTGGCCAGCGGATCCGAGGCTGCATGTGTGGGGATTAATGTCCCTGGTGTGGCGGGTCAGCGCGGTGTGCAAAGGCTGGTATTAATCGACAAATTAAAGCCACAGACACCTGGGCAGGTGGGAGGAAGTCTCCGAGCTTGATCAAAAACATATTTCTGTTTCGGTTCTAAATAATGGGCTATGGGAGGCACGTCCGTAAATTACACAGGAAGCCTTCCCCAACAACTGATTCTCCCTGACAGTTTTACTGGAGTATATGAAAATGAGTATTAAAGATGTGATCTGTAGGCTTCCTTCCAGGAATTCCAATCTGGTTTCAATAAAATGGGAACACTGATTGGAAGTGAAGCTGCCTTCCGGTTTTGCCTTTGGCTATTACGTGCTCGTTCGTGAAATGCCTGAATTCCACAACTACTTTTAATACTCACCTTTTGAGTTCATCTCCAGCACTGGACACATTGGAATGATTAAAATAGCACCGGCTCCCCACGCTGGGCGCTCTCTAATTTAAAACAGCCCAGGTGCTGAAGACAAATGAGTCCTCCTGGTAAGTCCATTCTTTCTTTCAGGAAGTTGCTTTGCAGGAACATCGAGAGCAGAATATTAATAGTAAAAAAAAAAAAAAAAAATTAAATAAAATAATGCTCCCTGAGTAGATGCCTGGGGGAAAAGATTAAAGTTTGGTGCAAGGCAGAACTTGTACTTTGTGTGAGAATGTTCTGGTGGGATTGGTTTCTGGGCTTCTCTTCTTGGATCCTGTGTTTGCAACTGGAGTAACGGTGGGGGGCTGGGCTTCCCTTTTTCCTCCCCAGGGATGCCCTCCGTAAGGTCAGCCCTGTGTGCTCTGAGCTGGCCTTGGGTTGGTCTTGCCCTACAGGGGTGGGATCACGCTGAGTCAGCTGAGCCCCCCACCTCTCCCCAGCTCCCCAGCCCCCAGGCCATATTCTTAAGAGGATGCCCCAGGATTAAGGAGCTCAGAGTTCCACCAGAAAGAGGGAAGTTAATTGGATGATCTTTCCAGCACAGCTCCCTACAAAGCCCCCTCAATTTCCTTACTCTTACCACTTGGCTAATGGGCCACTGGTGCTTTTTCTATCTGTCTTCTCTGAGGTTGACTCGACAAGGTAGCTTCGTTCTTTTGCTTCTACTTCTATGCCAGCATTTCCCCCAACCTTTGATGACAGGGAGGAAAAAATTTGGTAGGTCTCACCCGGTGTCCCTCAACGTTTATTCATCCAAAGCTATTAAGGGATTTTCAATGGGAAAAAATGGACCTAATCCCTTGGGAGGTTGGGCACTGCTGGGAGCTACGAATTCATTTTGACATGTTTTTGTGGGATTGCAAATGTTGCCTTTTTTATATGCAAAATTCATATTTAATTTCCTCTGATCTTCTTCAAAATCATGAAAATAGTTTTCATGCATTTAATTTGGGATGGAATCTTGTTGTATCTGCTGCTTTTCATCTGAGGATGATAACCCAGTGGACTGTGTTTTGGTTTCAAAGATCTGAGGATGTGGAACACACACGTACCGTACCTGTGGCATACGTCTGAGATAAATCCCATTTCTTGACAGAACGGACAAGGTGTGCTCAGGTGTTGGAATTCAAGGTATTTTCCTGGTCATCGGAAGTCCTCTCTAGAGCCCACCAGAATGCGGTGTGTTTGGTGAACCCCAGTGTCTGCCCTTGTTGTAGGTAGTTTCCTGTGAGGGCGACCACCAAGTCGGTTGGACACCTGTCCCCACCCCCAGTACTGTGTCAAAATCTAAGACTCCGGTCCCCATCCCACATGTGAATTACAGTGTCATTGATGCAGCACTGCAACCACCAGCCACATGTGACTCTTCAAATTTGAGCTAAAAAAAAAACCCCAAAACAAAAAACATTTAAGACCCTGTTCCACCATCACACTCCCACATGCCAAGTGTCCCGCGGGCCACCATACCAGAGAGCTCCCGTTAGAGCATTCCTATCGTCGCGGAAGCTCCTGTTAGGGTTCGAGCTTTATCATGATCCTAAGACTACCACGAAGGAGCTGGACTCTCATCCCAGACCACATTTACCCGAGACCCTGCCTTGCGAGAGTGAATCTGTGAGCTCTTGACCAACTTTGATGAAAGTAGAAATTTCCCACGTGGGACCGAAAACTAAATCTGACCCCGAATGTTTTGAAGATGAGCTTGGTTAACGACGATTCTGCCAAAATATTGGTGACGGATGGCAACGGACTGCAATGCTGAGCCATTAGGTGCTCCAAGTACTCAAGTCACTGACGTTAATGACACAGGAGAAGTGTTTTTCATTTTCTGCAACATTTCTTTTATTTAGTGACTTTTAGATGCCTCGCATCTAGGGAAGCATCCCTATAGGTTTCCAGCCCCGTCACGCTGAGGCTGGGGGATGGGCCCCCTGAGTTCACCTCTGACAGCGCCCCATCGTCGTGCTCAGCCCGAAGGAGGCTTTATTCCCAGTGGTCAACACTTTTAAGACATTGGGTCTGTGCTGAGAGATTGTTTTGTTTTCATTGCAACCAACACAAAGCAGCAATGCCCAGCTCCCTTCATATCCTTGAGAGGCCAACAAACTTGATGAAGGGTCTATTACAAGCCAGGTCCAGTGTCTGAATTTTCCTTTCCACGATGGTTTTCCCAGTGGCTTAAGCCTCAAGAGACTGCTGTCCTCTGGTCACCGGCCTCAAGCAGGTTGCACAGAGGTCAGACTAGACATCTCTCTACTGTTAGTGTGTGCCCAGCCCAACTGAGCCAAGTGGATGACCAAGAAATGATGGCATGAGTACCACAGGGTGGGTGTGTCCTGCACATGGTCACGAGAGTAGGTACGGAAACTGGTGAATGACGTAAC